>NW_028138897.1:0-178743 GCF_964270905.1 Leucopleurus acutus
GGGGACGAAAACTGAGACACATTTGAACACGTTTCCCGATCACACGGTGGATCATACTCTGGGTTCCACATGCATGTTTTAGCTGAAGGAAGAATTCATTAAACCTGGAGAGTTGAGACCCATGGAATGGGTACCATGCAATATGACTTCAAAGGGTCTGCATTTGCTCACCAAACCTCAGCAATCCTATCACTGCTGCGTTTATGCCGCTGTACACACGCTTGATTCTCTTTGGGAGACATATAAATCCATAGGTTTTAAGATTCTTACTAGTCAGGTAGATTCTTAGGCGTTTAATATGGAGTGTTGAGTCCACTTCGTTGAGCAAGGAGTAGCTCTTGTCTATTACATATTTGGCTTATGGAACGGTATCTGTGCTCATTTCAATCTCTGGTTTTATGCAGCACCCCAACTCACCCGTCCCCTTAAGCAAGCATAAGTTGGTTTTCTACATTTGACACCCTGTTCTGTTTTGTAATTCAGTTCTTGTGTAGCCAAGTTTACATTCCGTGTATTAGTGATATCTTATGATGTTTCTTTTTCTGTGTGACTAATTTCACTTAGAATCATCGTACCTGAATCCACTCATTATGCTGCTACGGGCCTGTTGACATAGATTTCATTGCTGAGTGATATTGCATTGTACGTAAGTACCACAATTTCTTTATCCATTTTTCGCTTTCTGTGATATTGAACTTGTACCGTAAACGAGGTTCTTGTAAACAGAGCCGTCCCAAACTTTGGGGTGGCTGTGTCTTTTTGATTTTAATTTCCCTAAGCTATAGGACAATAAGTGGAAGTGCCCTAGGCTCTGTTGCTTTGTTTTTTGGATGTTTCAGGAAACACCATACACTTCTCCAGAGTGGCTGCTGGCAATTTACATCCCGCCCATCAGCATAACTAGGCTCCCAGTTCTCCATGGCCTGTCCTGCCTTTCTGGATTTTACACTTTTTTCAGATGGCCCTTTTGACCGGGGAGCAGTGAGACTTCATTGTAGTGCAGATTTCCTTTGCAAGCTTGCTTGGTTGGCCAAAAAGGGCGTATGCGTTTTTTCCTGAATATATTCAGGAAAAAACGCATACGCCCTTTTTGGCCAAGTGCATCATTGTGGACGTTCTGCCTCTTTTCCTATGCTTTACATGCAATTCCAGTCTACCTCCTGAAATCGGTTTCCTGCAATTCTGCCCCCCTTTCAACTCCTCTTGGCAGCCTTACTTCAATATATTTTTGGAAGATAGCTGTCCTTTATAACTCTGCAGGTTTGTGAATTACAGTGCCCCTGAGCTCCTTTCTTCAACTCGCTTTCTTGTGAGCTGGCCGCAACACCGCAGGATTGCTTCTGGTCCTAGTGTGGTTCCGGAATGGCACGCTGAGCCTTTGGTTAATTCCTCTTCCTGGTGGGAAATGAGAGTTAAATTTGCCCGTCCGGACACCTCCACCTAGTCTCTCATTGGTTCTCCCTATTCCTGTTCATTTTCCACAGAAATTGCAAACTGGGCCAAACAGGAGGTTAAAGGCACTGACTCTCCAAGTGGGGAGAGTGTTAGTAAAGCGTCTGGAATGTTGCACCCGAGTACCAGGGTACGAAAACTGAGACACATTTGAACACGTTTCCCGATCACACGGTTGATCATACTCTGGGTTCCACATGCATGTTTTAGCTGAAGGAAGAATCCATTAAACCTGGAGAGTTGAGACCCATGGAATGGGTACCATGCAATATGACTTCAAAGGGTCTGCATTTGCTCACCGAACCTCAGCAATCCTATCACTGCTGCGTTTATTGCACTGTACACACGCTTGATTCTCTTTGGGAGACATATAAATCCATAGGTTTTAAGATTCTTACTAGTCAGGTATATTCTTAGGCGTTTAATATGGAGTGTTGAGTCCACTTCGTTGAGCAAGGAGTAGCTCTTGTCTATTACATATTTGGCTTATGGAACGGTATCTGTGCTAATTTCAATCTCTGGTTTTATGCAGCACCCCAACTCACCCGTCCCCTTAAGCAAGCATAAGTTGGTTTTCTACATTTGACACCCTGTTCTGTTTTGTAATTCAGTTCTTGTGTAGCCAAGTTTACATTCCGTGTATTAGTGATATCTTATGATGTTTCTTTTTCTGTGTGACTAATTTCACTTAGAATCATCGTACCTGAATCCACTCATTATGCTGCTACGGGCCTGTTGACATAGATTTCATTGCTGAGTGATATTGCATTGTACGTAAGTACCACAATTTCTTTATCCATTTTTCGCTTTCTGTGATATTGAACTTGTACCGTAAACGAGGTTCTTGTAAACAGAGCCGTCCCAAACTTTGGGGTGGCTGTGTCTTTTTGATTTTAATTTCCCTAAGCTATAGGACAATAAGTGGAAGTGCCCTAGGCTCTGTTGCTTTGTTTTTTGGATGTTTCAGGAAACACCATACACTTCTCCAGAGTGGCTGCTGGCAATTTACATCCCGCCCATCAGCATAACTAGGCTCCCAGTTCTCCATGGCCTGTCCTGCCTTTCTGGATTTTACACTTTTTTCAGATGGCCCTTTTGACCGGGGAGCAGTGAGACTTCATTGTAGTGCAGATTTCCTTTGCAAGCTTGCTTGGTTGGCCAAAAAGGGCGTATGCGTTTTTTCCTGAATATATTCAGGAAAAAACGCATACGCCCTTTTTGGCCAAGTGCATCATTGTGGACGTTCTGCCTCTTTTCCTATGCTTTACATGCAATTCCAGTCTACCTCCTGAAATCGGTTTCCTGCAATTCTGCCCCGCTTTCAACTCCTCTTGGCAGCCTTACTTCAATATATTTTTGGAAGATAGCTGTCCTTTATAACTCTGCAGGTTTGTGAATTACAGTGCCCCTGAGCTCCTTTCTTCAACTCGCTTTCTTGTGAGCTGGCCGCAACACCGCAGGATTGCTTCAGGCCCTAGTTTGGTTCCGGCACGGCATGCTGAGCCTTTGGTTAATTCCTCTTCCTGGTGGGAAATGAGAGTTAAATTTGCCCGTCCGGACACCTCCACCTAGTCTCTCATTGGTTCTCCCTATTCCTGTTCATTTTCCACAGAAATTGCAAACTGGGCCAAACAGGAGGTTAAAGGCACTGACTCTCCAAGTGGGGAGAGTGTTAGTAAAGCGTCTGGAATGTTGCACCCGAGTACCAGGGTACGAAAACTGAGACACATTTGAACACGTTTCCCGATCACACGGTTGATCATACTCTGGGTTCCACATGCATGTTTTAGCTGAAGGAAGAATCCATTAAACCTGGAGAGTTGAGACCCATGGAATGGGTACCATGCAATATGACTTCAAAGGGTCTGCATTTGCTCACCGAACCTCAGCAATCCTATCACTGCTGCGTTTATTGCACTGTACACACGCTTGATTCTCTTTCGGAGACATATAAATCCATAGGTTTTAAGATTCTTACTAGTCAGGTATATTCTTAGGCGTTTAATATGGAGTGTTGAGTCCACTTCGTTGAGCAAGGAGTAGCTCTTGTCTATTACATATTTGGCTTATGGAACGGTATCTGTGCTCATTTCAATCTCTGGTTTTATGCAGCACCCCAACTCACCCGTCCCCTTAAGCAAGCATAAGTTGGTTTTCTACATTTGACACCCTGTTCTGTTTTGTAATTCAGTTCTTGTGTAGCCAAGTTTACATTCCGTGTATTAGTGATATCTTATGATGTTTCTTTTTCTGTGTGACTAATTTCACTTAGAATCATCGTACCTGAATCCACTCATTATGCTGCTACGGGCCTGTTGACATAGATTTCATTGCTGAGTGATATTGCATTGTACGTAAGTACCACAATTTCTTTATCCATTTTTCGCTTTCTGTGATATTGAACTTGTACCGTAAACGAGGTTCTTGTAAACAGAGCCGTCCCAAACTTTGGGGTGGCTGTGTCTTTTTGATTTTAATTTCCCTAAGCTATAGGACAATAAGTGGAAGTGCCCTAGGCTCTGTTGCTTTGTTTTTTGGATGTTTCAGGAAACACCATACACTTCTCCAGAGTGGCTGCTGGCAATTTACATCCCGCCCATCAGCATAACTAGGCTCCCAGTTCTCCATGGCCTGTCCTGCCTTTCTGGATTTTACACTTTTTTCAGATGGCCCTTTTGACCGGGGAGCAGTGAGACTTCATTGTAGTGCAGATTTCCTTTGCAAGCTTGCTTGGTTGGCCAAAAAGGGCGTATGCGTTTTTTCCTGAATATATTCAGGAAAAAACGCATACGCCCTTTTTGGCCAAGTGCATCATTGTGGACGTTCTGCCTCTTTTCCTATGCTTTACATGCAATTCCAGTCTACCTCCTGAAATCGGTTTCCTGCAATTCTGCCCCCCTTTCAACTCCTCTTGGCAGCCTTACTTCAATATATTTTTGGAAGATAGCTGTCCTTTATAACTCTGCAGGTTTGTGAATTACAGTGCCCCTGAGCTCCTTTCTTCAACTCGCTTTCTTGTGAGCTGGCCGCAACACCGCAGGATTGCTTCTGGTCCTAGTGTGGTTCCGGAATGGCACGCTGAGCCTTTGGTTAATTCCTCTTCCTGGTGGGAAATGAGAGTTAAATTTGCCCGTCCGGACACCTCCACCTAGTCTCTCATTGGTTCTCCCTATTCCTGTTCATTTTCCACAGAAATTGCAAACTGGGCCAAACAGGAGGTTAAAGGCACTGACTCTCCAAGTGGGGAGAGTGTTAGTAAAGCGTCTGGAATGTTGCACCCGAGTACCAGGGTACGAAAACTGAGACACATTTGAACACGTTTCCCGATCACACGGTTGATCATACTCTGGGTTCCACATGCATGTTTTAGCTGAAGGAAGAATCCATTAAACCTGGAGAGTTGAGACCCATGGAATGGGTACCATGCAATATGACTTCAAAGGGTCTGCATTTGCTCACCGAACCTCAGCAATCCTATCACTGCTGCGTTTATTGCACTGTACACACGCTTGATTCTCTTTTGGAGACATATAAATCCATAGGTTTTAAGATTCTTACTAGTCAGGTATATTCTTAGGCGTTTAATATGGAGTGTTGAGTCCACTTCGTTGAGCAAGGAGTAGCTCTTGTCTATTACATATTTGGCTTATGGAACGGTATCTGTGCTAATTTCAATCTCTGGTTTTATGCAGCACCCCAACTCACCCGTCCCCTTAAGCAAGCATAAGTTGGTTTTCTACATTTGACACCCTGTTCTGTTTTGTAATTCAGTTCTTGTGTAGCCAAGTTTACATTCCGTGTATTAGTGATATCTTATGATGTTTCTTTTTCTGTGTGACTAATTTCACTTAGAATCATCGTACCTGAATCCACTCATTATGCTGCTACGGGCCTGTTGACATAGATTTCATTGCTGAGTGATATTGCATTGTACGTAAGTACCACAATTTCTTTATCCATTTTTCGCTTTCTGTGATATTGAACTTGTACCGTAAACGAGGTTCTTGTAAACAGAGCCGTCCCAAACTTTGGGGTGGCTGTGTCTTTTTGATTTTAATTTCCCTAAGCTATAGGACAATAAGTGGAAGTGCCCTAGGCTCTGTTGCTTTGTTTTTTGGATGTTTCAGGAAACACCATACACTTCTCCAGAGTGGCTGCTGGCAATTTACATCCCGCCCATCAGCATAACTAGGCTCCCAGTTCTCCATGGCCTGTCCTGCCTTTCTGGATTTTACACTTTTTTCAGATGGCCCTTTTGACCGGGGGGCAGTGAGACTTCATTGTAGTGCAGATTTCCTTTGCAAGCTTGCTTGGTTGGCCAAAAAGTGCGTATGCGTTTTTTCCTGAATATATTCAGGAAAAAACGCATACGCCCTTTTTGGCCAAGTGCATCATTGTGGACGTTCTGCCTCTTTTCCTATGCTTTACATGCAATTCCAGTCTACCTCCTGAAATCGGTTTCCTGCAATTCTGCCCCCCTTTCAACTCCTCTTGGCAGCCTTACTTCAATATATTTTTGGAAGATAGCTGTCCTTTATAACTCTGCAGGTTTGTGAATTACAGTGCCCCTGAGCTCCTTTCTTCAACTCGCTTTCTTGTGAGCTGGCCGCAACACCGCAGGATTGCTTCTGGTCCTAGTGTGGTTCCGGAATGGCACGCTGAGCCTTTGGTTAATTCCTCTTCCTGGTTGGAAATGAGAGTTAAATTTGCCCGTCTGGACACCTCCACCTAGTCTCTCATTGGTTCTCCCTATTCCTGTTCATTTTCCACAGAAATTGCAAACTGGGCCAAACAGGAGGTTAAAGGCACTGACTCTCCAAGTGGGGAGAGTGTTAGTAAAGCGTCTGGAATGTTGCACCCGAGTACCAGGAAACGAAAATTGAGACACATTTGAACACGTTTTCCGATCACATGGTGGATCATACTCTGGGTTCCACATGCATGTTTTAGCTGAAGGAAGAATCCCTTAAACAGGGAGAGTTGAGACCCATGGAATGGGTACCATGCAATATGACTTCAAAGGGTCTGCATTTGCTCACCGAACCTCAGCAATCCTATCACTGCTGCGTTTATGCCACTGTACACACGCTTGATTCTCTTTCGGAGACATATAAATCCATAGGTTTTAAGATTCTTACTAGTCAGGTAGATTCTTACTAGTCAGGTATATTCTTAGGCGTTTAATATGGGATGTTGAGTCCACTTCGTTGAGCAAGGAGTAGCTCTTGTCTATTACATATTTGGCTTATGGAACGGTATCTGTGCTAATTTCAATCTCTGGTTTTATGCAGCACCCCAACTCACCCGTCCCCTTAAGCAAGCATAAGTTGGTTTTCTACATTTGACTCCCTGTTCTGTTTTGTAATTCAGTTCTTGTGTAGCCAAGTTTACATTCCGTGTATTAGTGATATCTTATGATGTTTCTTTTTCTGTGTGACTAATTTCACTTAGAATCATCGTACCTGAATCCACTCATTATGCTGCTACGGGCCTGATGACATAGATTTCATTGCTGAGTGATATTGCATTGTACATAAGTACCACAACTTCTTTATCCATTTTTCGCTTTCTGTGATATTGAACTTGTTTGGTAAACGAGGTTCTTGTAAACAGAGCCGTCCCAAACTTTGGGGTGGCTGTGTCTTTTTGATTTTAATTTCCCTAAGCTATAGGACCATAAGTGGAAGTGCCCTAGGCTCTGTTGCTTTGTTTTTTGGATGTTTCAGGAAACACCATACACTTCTCCAGAGTGTCTGTTGGCCATTTACATCTCGCCCATCAGCATAACAAGGCTCCCAGTTCTCCATGGCCTGTCCTGCCTTTCTGGATTTTACACTT
Organism: Leucopleurus acutus; assembly: GCF_964270905.1. NCBI lineage: Eukaryota > Metazoa > Chordata > Mammalia > Artiodactyla > Delphinidae > Leucopleurus > Leucopleurus acutus. Next base: position 7,291 of record NW_028138897.1, read on the forward strand.
TTTTCAGAAGGCCCTTTGACCAGGGGGCAGTGAGACTTCATTGTAGTGCAGATTTCCTTTGCGAGCTTGCTTGGTTGGCCAGAAAGGGCGTATGCGTTTCTTCCTGAATATATTCAGGAAAGAACGCATACGCCCTTTTTGGCCAAGTGCATCATTGTCGACGTTCTGAGTCTTTTCATATGTTTTCAGTGCAATTCCTGTCTACCTCCTGAAATCGGTTTCCTGCAGTTCTGCCTTGCTCTCAGTTCCTCTTCATAGCCTTACCTCAATATACGTTTGGAAAATAGTTGGCCTTTATAACTCTGCAGGTTTTTCAATTGCAGTGGCCCTTAGCTCCATTTTTCAGCTCTTATTTTTGTGATCTTGCCTCATATCCACAGGATTTCTTCAGGCCCTATTCTTCTTCTGGGGCGCCTTGCTCTGCCTTTGGTTAATTCTTCTTCCTGATGTGAAATTAGAGTGACATGTGCCCATTGAAACCGCTACAGCTATTTTCTCACTGGTTCCCCCTATTCCCATTCATCCTCCGCACTAACTGCAGACTGTGCGATACCGGAACTTAAAGGCATTGACTCTCCATGTGGAGATGTTGTTAGTAAAGTGGCTGGAATGTTGATCCGGAGCCCCAGGAGAGGAAAATGAGGTGCATTTTAGAAACCTTTCCCGATCATATGGTATACCATCTGCTGGATTTCCCATGCATGGTTTAGCTGTAGGAAGATTCCCTTCAACTTGGAGTGTTGGGACCCTTGGAATAAGTAGCATGAAGTATTGCATTAAACTTTCGGCAGTTGCTCACCAAAGCTCTCCAATCCTTTCAGCCCCAAGTGTCCAGCCTTATGTCTTATCCAGCTGTGGGTTTATATGTGGTCATTCCAGGTTGCATCACAGCCCCTGAGCGAATTTTGTAAGAATTTTTCTCTCTTTCATTGTTTCTGCGTTTTGGTTTTAAAATTTATTTCTATAATGGGGTTTAGCTCATTTTCACTGCTGTGTTTGTGCCGCTCTGCGCACACTTGATTCCCTTATGGAGATATATCAATACATGGGTTTTAAGACTCTTATTACTCAGATATATTTCTCTGTGGTGTATAGGGTGTGTTGAGGCCAGTTCATTGAGCAAGGTGTAGATCTTGTCTGATACCTATTTGGTTTATTGAATGGTATCTGTGCTAATTTCAAACTCTGGTTTTATGCATCACCCCACCTCTCCTTTCCCCTTAAGCTGACATAAGTGTGTTTTCTAAATGTGAGACACTGTTCTGTTTTGTCATTCATTTTTTGTGCAGCCATATTTATCCTCCCTCTATAAGTGATATCTTATGATATGTTTCTTTTTCTGTTTGACTTATTTCAAGTAGTATTATCGGACCTCAATCCACTCTTTATCCTTCTACTAGCCTTATTACATTGATTTCATGGTGAAGAGATATTCCATTGTACATAAGTACCACATTTTCTTTATCCATTGTTCTCTTTCCTGGGATATTTAAGGTGTACTGAAGTTGAGGTTCTTGTAAACAGAGTAGCCCTAAACTGTGGTGTGCTTGTGTCTTGTTGATTTTTAGACTTCCCTAGATATACTCCCGTGATTGGAAGTGCCCTATGCTCTGTCGCTCTGTTTTTTAGATGATTTAGGAACCACCATACACTTCTCCAGAGTGGCTCTCGGCAGTTCACACACTGTCCATCAGCGTATAAAGGCTCCCTGTTCTCCATGGCCTGTCCTGCATTTCTGGTTTTTACAATTTTTTCGGATGGCCCTTTTGACCGGTGGGAAATGAGACTTCTTTGTTGTGCACATTTGCATTGCTTGCTTGCTTGGTTGCCCATAAAGTGCGTATGCGTTTTTTCCTGGATATATTCAGGAAATAACACATACTCCCTTTTGGGCCAACTGCATCATTGTCGAAATTCTGCCACTTTTCATGTGCTTTAAAGGCGAGTCCAATCTATCTCTTGAAATCTGTTTCTTGCAATTCTGTCTTGCATTCAGATCCTCTTCTTTGCCTTACCTCAACATATTTTTGGACGTTAGTTTTCATTTATAACTCTGCAGGTTTGTGAATTGCAGTGACCCTGAGCTCCATTTTTTAAGTTGCTCTTTTGTGAGCTGGCCTCAAAACTGCAGGATTGCTTCAGGCCCTATTTTGGCTCCAGCGAGGCGGGCTGAGCCTTTTTTTAATTCTTATTCTTAATGGGAAATTAGAGTGACATGTGCCCGTCCAAACCCCTACAACTATTCTCTCATTGTTTCCCCCTGTTCCCGTTCATCCTCCTCACAATTTGCAAAATGTGTGAAACAGAAGTTTAAATGTGCTGATTCTCTAAGTGGGGAGATTCTAAGTAACGTGGCTGGAATGATGAACAGGAGCACCAGGAGAGGATAAATGAGGTGCATTTTAGACACATCTCCCGATCACATGGTGTACAGTCCTCTGGGTTTTCCATGCATGTTTTAGCTGTAGGAAGATTCCTTGAACCTGCAGATTTGGGACCCATTGAATGGGTACCAGGTAGTATTACTTTAAAGGGTGTGCATTTCCTCACCCAACCCCACATTTCTCTTAGTGCGAACAGTTTCCAGCCTTATGTCTCATCCTGCTGTGGGTCTAGATGTGTTCAATCCATGTTGCATCACCATCCCTGAGGAAAAGTTGTAAGAGGTTTTCTCTGTCTCTCTGTCGTTTATTTTTTTCAATTTATTACTATGTTGTTTACAGCTGATTTTCAAAGCTCTGTTTCTTGCTGCTGTACATCTACTTGATTCACGTACAGAGAGACATCAATAATTTCTTTTTTAGATTCTTACCAGTCATATATATTCTTTTCCGGTGACTTGAGTGTGCTGAGTGCAGTTCTTTTAGTTACCGTGTAGGCCTTGTTGATTATCAGTTTGGTATTTGGAATGGTATCTTTGCTAATTTCAACCTCCTGGATGATGCCTCACCCCTCCCCACCTTTCCTGTTTAGCAGCCTTACACGTGTTTTCTACATATTTATGTCACTTAGAATGATCATACGTAACTCCTCCGGAGTTGTTACAACTGGCCATATTTCATTGATTTCCAGGCTGAGTAATATTCCACTCTACATAAGTACCACATCTCTATCCATTTTTTCCCTCCAGAGACATTTAAGTTATATCCTAGTCGAGGATCTTTTAAACAGAGAGGCAGTAAACATTGGGGTGCCTGTGTCCTCTCGATTTTTGTTTTTCCCAAGATATACGCCCATGAGTGCAAGTGCCCTATGCTCTGTAGCTCATTTTTTAGATGCTTTAGTAAACACAATACACTTCTCCAGAATGGCCGTTGGCAATATACATTTCCACTATAAGCCTCACAGGGCTCCCTCCTCTCCTTGCCCTGTCCTGCATTTCTGGCGTTTACACTTTATGAGGATGGCTCTTCTGACTGATGCGAAGTGATATCTTTTGTAGTATTGATTTCCAGTGCCCACCTGTTTGGTTGGCTAAAAAAGTGTATGCCCTTTTCTTGAATATATACAGAAAAAAACGCATACAGCCTTTTTGGCCAACTGCAATGTCGGCAATGTTCAGCCCCTTTTCTTGTGCTTAATGGCGAGTCCTTTCTACCTCCTCAAATCCCTTTCCTGCCATTCTCCCTTGCTTGCCAATCCTTTTCTCTGACTTTCCTCAAGACATTTTTCAGTGATAGATATTTTCAACTCTGCAGTTTCGTGAATTTTACTGCCCCTGAGTTCCATTGTTCAACTTGTGTTTATGGGAACTGGCCACAAAGCAGTGGGATTTCCTCAAGCCCTATACTGTTTCCATGGGCAACCCTAGCCTTTGGTCAATTCATCTTCCTGATTGGAAATTAGAGTGACATGTGCCTGTCTGAACACCTAGGACTTGTCTCTCATTGTTCCTCATCCTTCCGCTTCATCCTCTGGACAAATTCCAAACTGTACGCAACAGGATGTTGACAGTGTTGACATCTCCAAGTGGGGAGACTGTTAGTAAAGACGCTGGAGGGGTGAACCCGAGCACCAGGAGATGAGGAGATGAGATGCCTTTTCCAAACTCTTCCCGATCAGACGGTATACCATCCTCTGGATGTGACAGACATGTTTTAGCAGTAGGAAGAGTCCTATTCATGTAAGGAGAACACCAGGGCTTTTTCAAAATCAGTGTCTCCCCGAAACCCAAACTGGGGAGTTTTTTAAGCTACGGCTACACATATGTTCATTAAGGGCCTTGGGAAGTAGGCAGAGTCCAAACTTTAGATGACTGAAGTCTTCAGGGTCAGAAGCACTCACCACCGGCTTCCCTTAGGTTACACTTTAACTGTCATTGATAGATGATGTCAATAAAAATATCTATTCTTTTTCCGATTATTTCCCCTTATAGGTTATTGCACAATATTGAGTGTAGTTCCCTGTGCTATACAGTAGTTCCTTGTTGATGATCTATTTTATACATAGCAGTGTGTATGTGTTAATTCCAAACTGTTAATTTATCCCTCCTCCCACCTTTCCCCTTTGGTAATAATAAATTATAAGATTTTATACTTCTCAGAAATGGGGGAGCTGAAAGAGAGGTATCATTTTCAATGGAAAAGCATTTAAAACAAGATTGAAGCTTTAACCAAGATTATTAGATGTACATCCTTGGAAAGAAATCACTTCATTTCTCTAATATTGACCTGACAAATAGGACAAACCTTCTCACTGAACTTGCTTATAATAAAGTGATGGAAATATCAAATGGAAGTGTTAGAAACATCTTATTTTACCCGAGCCTTATAAACTGTTCTATGTTAACTACAGTTTGGCTCACACATCTGTTCATTGAAGTTACAATAGTCTCAATTTCTGTTACTGATCCTCCAGAGTGGACCCCAACAAGGGTCCCCCTGCCCAGTGTCATTGGGGCCAACAGATCGAGACTGAGTTTGGTTCCCAAGCAAAGGAAACTTTATATTTTCATCAGAGAATGGAGAGGTGAGAGCATGCACTACCCCGTGGGCTGTGGGCTGGGCTGCTGTGTAGAGATCCTGTCAGAGTCAGTGGGAGGGAGGGGGCGGAGCTCTCAAGGGCCGGGTTGGCTGCAGCTCAGGCTCTATATCTCGGAGTCTGCACTGGGCCCCAGGAGCTGAGGTGTCGACCCAGCCATTCTGCACCAGGAAATCTGGTCTGAAGTGCCGGGTGTGGAACCTCTGCATGCGGGACCCTAGGAGCACGTGAAATTAGACAAAGCACAAAGGATAAAAAAGGTCAGACTTGACTTTATTGCCCAGATTCTATTTTTATCTCCCAGGGATTTTTAATGGGCTTTGCTGGGGACAAACCCCTCCTCTGCCTTTTGTCCCGTTCCTCACTCTTGGAGTGCTGAGGGTGCAGACCCTTCTTCTGTAACTGCTGAGTGCTGAGTTGGGAGCCCTCATACCAGGGGACGAGGGTCAGAACTTCTCCCCAGCAGCCTCCAGGTGACGTTGATTGGCCCCAGGACCCCTGCCTCCCTGCTCGTCCGCCTGAGCACCAGCATTGGAAGTGTTATAGATTCTAATGACCTTTAAGGGTCCAGGAAAGAGATGTGCAGAGACGCTGTGGGGGCCGGTTTCACCCCGCCCCACATTTGTTCGGCCACCTTAGGCTGACCGTTTCTGCCAGCCTAGATGCTCTGACCAGTAGTCTGCTCTTTCTTCAATTAGGCCCCTGAATTAACATAAAAACAGCACCAGGTGTCAGAGCCCTGCCCGCTCAACTCCCAGACAGTCCAGGGTCAGTGGTGATCAAGGACCATGATGGCCACTGAGTCAACAGCCTTTTGAAGTAAACAGGAGTCCAGCCGGTCTTATTGGCCACCATCATCACGGTGTCTGTAGGCTTTTCTATGGTGACAGTGTGATATACGGTTCCCCCGCCAAGATTATTAGCTCCCCTCTGGGTGCAGGAAGTCCTGCAAGCAGTAGTCTACTCCTTCGGGACATGCTATTGTTGTTTTATGAGAGAAACTCCAGGTCAAGTGATGTTCACATGAGTCGTCATGGTGCCCTGTTGCCTCCGGTTATCTCTCTGGATGTTGGAGTTGGAGGGCCTCCTCACTCGAGGTCGGTGTGCCCACGGAGCGAACCCTGCAACTTCAGGGCATGGTTGGTGATTAGGATCACCACGTGGGGTCCTTTTCCCTTAGGAGGGAGGTGGCCTTTTGGGCTGCTGATTTCCAGGTTTTTAGATACCGCCAGTATCTTGGCCAGATGTGGCAGTGGGCCAAGCCCCTTGGTGACTGTAGTTTATCCTACCTGGATGGCATTCTTGCGTTGTTCCATTTCAAGTGGTCCCAGTTTTTGCACTAATTCTCCAATGGCGATTCACCTTTCACCGGGAATGGAAAGGTCAAAGGGTTTAGCTCAATTAGGGAGTTCCAGGGCAAGGGTCTGAATTGACTGCTCTTTCCATTCTTGAAAGGCCACTTCTGGATTCTGTTCAAAAGGATCATCATCTTTTCCTTTCAGTGTTTCATATAGAGGCCCAGCTAGTAGACTGTAGTTAGGGATCCAGAAGTAGCAAACCCTGGCCTCCCCAGGAACCCCTAAGCTGTCTTCTAGTTTTAGAAAGGGGTAAGGCTGCAAATGGTTTCTTCCCTTTCCTGGGATGGGCTTCTCTGACCTTGTGTGAGAATGAAGCCCAGGCAGGTCACCGCAGTCTGTGATATTTGAGCTTTTTCTTGGACAACTTCTATCCTTTATTGGCTTGGTAGTTCAGAGGCCTCCTTAGTAGGGCTGGCGATCAGAATGTCGTCTGCATATTGAAGGAGGGTTTCCTTTTCCAGAGGTAGAACTTTTCGGTCGTTAGCTAAGCTTTCCCCAAAGATGGTGTGGGAATTTTTGAACCCTTGGGGCAAGACGGCCCGGAAGTATTGTTTTAGTTGTATGTTGAGTCCTGCCACTCACAAGCCAAAATTTCTTGTGACTCTGGGACTAATGGAATACAAAAGAAGGCATCATTGAAGACTAATACAGAATACCATGTCCTGGTGGTTGGTAGAATGACCAGCAGGGTGTAGGAATCAGGAGCAACTGGAGGTATATCCTCGGTGGCTTCACTGACTGTCCTGACATCCTTTACCAGGTCCCCAGCAGCCCATGGGGCTCTCGTGGTCAGGCCAATCCCAGGATATGGAGCTCTCCTGGGCAGGTACCCCACCCCCAACCCAGCCCACGGGGCTCTCATGGTCAGGCCCCTCCCAGGATACAGAGCTACCCTTGCAGGTACCGTGGCAGGGCTGGGCACACAGGAACCGTGCACATAGCCCTCATTGAAGAGCACCCCCAGCTCACCTGTCACTCAGAGCTGACACAGAGCACCTCAGAGCAGGACTTGAACTAACAAACAGCAGCTCCGACAGGTCTGTGACCCTGGGCATCACTCTGCGTGGCCTCCCTCCACCTGGTCTTCCAGAGACTTCCACTGCACCCAGGGCACCAGGCCTCTGTCTCCAACCACCACCCACCCCTCCTCTCCCTGACTCCTGGGTTCCTCTCATTAGGAGAGGGTTTTCTTGAAGTTGTCTCCCACTCATGGGCCAGATAAAATGATTAGAAAACAAGCCAAAGCTGCAGCCCCTTGTCTATCCTGACTCTCAGGAGCCCACACCTGTTCCTTGGACCTGGCCGGTTCAGCAAGTTCCATTTTCTGCAACTGTGAGCCCCTGAGGGGTGATGATTGGCTACCTGGGCAGCCTTACCATGCTGGCCAGCCCTCCCCAGGTGTGCCTGGGTTGAGATCAATATAAATACCACTCCAGGCAGCAAAAGCCCCTGCAGCTGTGCCTGACGCCATTTTCTCTGCCCTGTCAGCAGTCTCGGGGCTGGGCTGGTGGGAGGGAGTGAGAGGCCACGGCTTTGTGGGTGGCCCAGTGTGAGTGGGGCTCTGCTGGACTTTCTGCAGCAGATGCCAGGCTGCCACCTGCTAAAGAAGAGGATGTGTCACCCATACCTGCTGCTGGAATTTCTCCCTGGGCAGAGGTGAGGAAGGAAAAAAGCAGTGGGGGCAGGGACAGGACGGGTATCTCAGGCAGGGAAATGGAAATCTTCCAGAAGAGCACCCAGGGCCAGGACCATCCTGGCTGGCCTGCAGGCACCAAGTCAGCTGGCATGCTGTCACTCGTGTGGCTCCATGGCCCTTCCTCTAGGCTTTCAAGTCCTTGTATATATTCAGGTGTTTTACCTGGGAAGGGTGGGAACAGTTCAGCAGCAAGTGGCCTGGGGCTCAGCTCACGTTTACTCACAGATGCCTCGGCACGGTGCCCCAGCTTTGCAATGAGGACGCTTGTTGTGTGGGGGCTGCTGGCTGAATGGGAGACGATTCCCCACCACTGACCAACTTCAGAATTGTTTACAACTGGAGCAAGTGCCCTGATACGGTTTTCCTCTGAGTAACTGGTGGGTTCTGTTTTTTTTTTCTCTTTTTCGTTTTTGGTTCAAGGTAGATTTTATTCCTCTTTTTTGTATTTACAGATATAAGCATGGAAATAATTTATTCATATAAATACATGTATGTGAAGGGAATAATTGTTTTTTCTGTTTTATTTTTTAAATTTTATTTCTTTTTAATTTTGAATTTTATTTTATATTTTTATACAGCAGGTTCTCATTGGTTATCTATTTTATACATATAAATGTTTACATGCCAATCCCAATCTCTCAACTCCTCCCACCACCACCCCTCCAAGAGCTTTCCCCCCTTGTTGTCCATACGATTGTTGTCTACATCTGTTGCTCTATTTATGCCTTGCAAAACGGTTAATCTGTACAGTTTTTCTAGGTTCCACATATATGCATGAATATACAAGATTTGTTTTTCTCTTTCTGACTTACTTCACTCTGTAGGACAGTCTCTAGATCCATCGACGTCTCTACAAATGACCCAATTTCATTCCTTTCATGGCTTAGTAATATTCCATTTTATATATGTACCACAGCTTTATGCATTCGTCTGTCTGTGGGCATTTAGGTTGCTTCCATTACCTCGATATTGTAAATAGTGATGCAATGAACATTGCGGTGAATGTCTCTTTTTGATTTATGGTTTTGTCTGAGTATATGTCCAGTCCTGGGATTGCTGTATCATATGGTAATTCTATTATTAGTTTCTTAAGAAACTCCATATTGTTCTCCATAGTGACTGTATCAATTTATATTCCCAACAATAGTGGAAGAGTGTTCCTTTTCTCCACACCCTTTCCAGCATTTGTTGTTTGTAGATTTTCAGATGATGCCCATTCTAACAGGTGTGAGGTGATACCTCATTGTTGAGTCCATTTCGTTGAGCAACGGGTAGGTCTTGTCTATTACATATTTGGCTTATGGAACGGTATCTGTGCTAATTTCAAACTCTGGTTTTATGCAGCACCCCAACTCACCTTTCCCCTTAAGCAAGCATAAGTTGGTTTTCTAAACTTGAGACCCTGTTCTGTTTTGTAATTCAGTTCATGTGTAGCCAAGTTTACATTCCGTGCATTAGTGATACCTTATGATGTTTCTTTTTCTGTGTGACTTATTTCACTTAGAATCATCATGCCTCAATCCACTCATTATGCTGGTACAGGCCTGGTGACACAGATTTCATTGCTGAGTGGTATTCTGTTGTACATAAGTACCGCAACTTCTTTATCAATTATTTGTTCTCTGGGATATTTAACTTGTACTGTAGAAGAGGCTCCTGTAAACAGAGCCGTTGTAAATTTTGGGGTGGCTGTGTCTTTTTGATTTTAATTTCCCTAAGCTATAGGACCATAAGTGGAAATGCCCTAGATTCTGTTGCTTTGTTTTTCAGATGTATCAGGAAACACCATACACTTCTCCAGAGTGGCTGTTGGCAATGTACATCCCGCCCATAAGCATAACAAGGCTCCTTTTTCCCCATGGCCTGTCTTGCCTTTCTGGATTTTACACTTTTCTCAGTGGCCCTTTAGACCGGGGGGAAGTGACACTTCATAGTAGTTCGGATTTCCATTGCAAGCTTGCTTGGTTTGCCAAAAAGGGCGTATGTGTTTTTTCCTGAATATATTCAGGAACAAACTCATACGCCCTTTGTTGCCAAGTGCATCATTGTCGATGTTCTGCCTCTTTTCCTATGCTTTAAATGCAAATCCAGTCTACCTCCTGAAATCGGTTTCCTGCAATTCTGCCCCGCTTTCAAGTCCTCTTCGCAGCCTTACTTCAATATATTTTTGGACGTTATCTGTCATTTATAACTCTGCAGGTTTGTGAATTACAGGGCCCCTGAGCTCCTTTCTTCAACTCGCTTTCTTGTGAGCTGGCCGCAAACCCGCAAGACTGCTTCAGGCCCTAATCTGCTTCTGGCAGGGCACGCTGAGCCTTTGGTTAATTCCTCTTCCTGGTGGGAAATGAGTGTTAAATATGCCCGTCCAGACACCTACCTCACTCTCAACCCCTTGGTGATGTGGGTCCTCTGGTTTGTGGCCACTTTTGCTGGGTTCCTCACCTTTCAATGATGTGGCCCCACTAGTGTGAGGACACTCCTGCTTGGTTCTCATCCACGTGGTTATGTGGACCCCCTGGTGAGAGTCTGTTCCTGGCTTTGTTCCTCACCCACCTGTGAGGGAGACCCTCTGCTGATAGGTCACTCCTGCATGGCTGGCACACATTGCCTTGGTGAAGTCAGCTGTGTGGTGGCAGTTGGAGCGTGCTGGGAATCTCTTCCCCCGGTGATGAGGGCCCTCTTGCGTCAGGCCCTAACTGCTGGGCTCACCAACTTTTCTTAGGGAGCCCAGTGATGCTTTGGCACTCCTCTTAGGATCCCATCTCCATGGGGATGTGGGCCTTCTGCTCTGAGGTCCCAACGGCTGGGTTGTTCACATTTTCATGATGTGGGCTCTCTGGTGTTAGTTCACAGAAGCCTGGATCCCATAGCCTCTGTGCTCTTGGCTGCCTGCTGGGAGGTTCCAACTGCTGGATTCCTCACTTTTTTAATTTTTTGGGCCCTCTGTTGTGAGGATCCTCCTGCCTGCCTCACTCCCAGCCCCTTCGTGATGTGTGTCGTCTGGTTTGAGGCCACATGTGCTGGGTTCCTCACCTTTCGATGATGTGGGACCAATGGTCTTAGGAGACTCCTGCCTGGTTCACATCCCCTTGGTGATGTGGGCCCTCTGTTGAGAGTCTGATCCCGGCTGGGTTCCTCACCCATCTGTGAGGTAGGCCGTCTGATGTGAGGTCACTCTTGCCTGGCTTGCTCACCTCGCCTTGTGGACATGAGCCCTCTGGTGGCACTTGGAGCCTGCTGGGAGCCTCCTCTCCTCGGTGATGAGGGCCCTCTGGCATCAGGCCCTAACTGCTGGGCTCCCTACATTTTGTGATGTGCGCCCAGTGGTGCGAGGACACTCCAGCCAGGTTCACATCCCCATTGGGGTGTGGGCCTTCTGCTCTGAGGTCCCAAAGCCTGGGTTGCTCACAGTTTCATGATGTGGGCTCTCTGCTGTTAGTTCACTCCTGCCTGCATCCCATAGCTTCTGTGCTCTGGGCCGCCTGCTGGGAGGTTCCAACTGCTGGATTCCTCACCTTTCTTATTCTTTGGGCCCTCTGTTTTTAGGCTACTCCTGCCTGCCTCACTCCCATTCCCTTTGTGATATGTGTCCTCTGATTTGAGGCCACATGTGCTGGGTTCCGCACCTTTCGATGATGTGACCCCACTGGAGGGAAGACAGTCCTGACTGGTTCCCATCCCCTTGCTGATGTGGGCCCTCAGGTGAGAGTCTGATCCTGGCTGGGTTCCTCACCCTTCTGTGAGGTGGGCCCTCTGCTGTGAGGTCAATCATGCCTGTCTGGCACACGTCACCTTGGCGACGTGGGCCCTCTGGTGGCAGTTGGAGTGTGCTGGGATCCTCCTCCCCTCGGTGATGAGGGCCCTCTTGCCTTAGGCCATAACTGCTGGGCTCCCCACATTTTCTGATGTGCGCCAAGTGAGTGAGGAGACTCTTGCCAGGTTCCCATCCCCATGGCGATATGGGCCTTCTGCTCTGAGGTCAAAACGGCTGGCTTGCTCACAGTACCATGATGTGGGCCCTCTGCTGTGAGTTCACTCCGGCAAGGATCCCTTATCATCGGTGCTCTGAGCCGCCTGCTGGGAGGTTCCAACTGCTGGATTCCTCAACTTTTTTATTCTATGTGCCCTCTGTTGTGAGGCTCTTCCTGCCTGCCTCACTGCCAGCCCCTTGGTGATGACTGTCCTATGGCTTGAGGCCACATGTGCTGCGTTCCTCACCTTTCGATGATGTGACCCCACTCGTGTGAGGACACTCCTGCCTGGTTCCCATACCCTTGGTGAGGTGGGCCCTCTGGCGAGAGTCTAATCCTGGCTGGGTTCCTCAACGTTCTGTGAGGTAGGCCCTCTGCTGTGAGGTCACTCCTGCCTGGCTGGCACACGTCACCTTGGAGACGTGAGCCCTCTGGTGGCAGTTGGAGCGTGCAGGGCGCCTCCTCCTCTCGGTGATGACGGCCCTCTGGCGTCAGGCCCTAAATGGTGGGCTCCCCACATTTTCTGATGTGCGCCCAGTGGTGCGAGGACACTCCAGCCAGGTTCCCATTCCCATGGGGATGTGGTCCTTCTGCGCTGAGGTCTCAACTCCTGGGTTGCTCACAGTTTTGTGATGTGGGCCCTCTGCTGTGAGTTCACTGTGGCCTGGATCCCATAGCCTCGGTGTTCTGGGCCGCCTGCTGGAAGGTCTAAATGCTGGAATCCTCACGTTTTTTATATTATGTGCCCTGTGTTGTGAGGCTACTCCTGCCTGCCTCACTCCAAGGCCCTTGGTGATGTGGGTCCTCTGGTTTGAGGACACATGTGCTGGGTTCCTCACCTTAAGATGATGAGGCCCCACTGGTGTGAGGATAATCCTGACTGGGTCCCATCCCCTTTGTGATGTGGGCCCTCTGGTGAGAGTCTGATCCTGGCTGGGTTCCTCACCCATCTGTGAGGTGGGCCCTCTACTATCAGGTAACTCTTGCCTGGGTTGCTCACCTCGCCTTGTTGACATGAGCCCTCTGGTGGCAATTGGACCCTGCTGGGAGCCTCCTCAGCTCTGTGATGAGGGCCCTCTGATGTCAGGCCCTAACTGCTGGGCTCCCCAACTTTTCTTAGTGAGCCCAGTGTTGCTCAAGCACTCCTCTTAGGTTCCCATCCCCATGGGGATGTGGGCCTTCTGCTCTGAGGTTCCAACGGCTGGGTTGATCACAATTTCATGATGTGGGCTCTCTGGTGTTAGTTCACTGTGGCCTGGATCCCATAGCCTCTGTGGTCTTGGCTGCCTGCTGGGAGGTTCCAACTGCTCGATTCCTCAACTTTTGTATTCTATGGGTCCTGTGTTGTGATGCTCCTCCTGCCTGCCTCACTCGCAACCCCTTCGTGATGTGGGTCTTCTGGTTTGAGGCCACATGTGCTGGGTTAGGCAACTTTCAATGATGTGGCCCCACTGGTGTGAGGACACTCCTGCCTGGTTCCCATCCCCTTGGTGATGTGGGCCTTCTGGTGACAGTCTTATCCTGGCTGAGTTCCTCACTCTTCTGTGAGGTAGGCCCTCTGCTGTGAGGTCAATCCTGCCTGACTTGCACACATCACCTTGGCGACGTGGGCCCTCTGTTGGCACATGGAACCTGCTGGGAGCCTCCTGCCCTCGGTGATGATGGCCCTCTAGCATCAGGCTCTAACTGCTGGGCTCCCCACGTTTTCTGATGTGAGCCCAGTGATGCCAGGACACTCCTGTCAGGTTCCCATCCCCATGGGGATGTGGGCTTTCTGCTCTGAGGTCCCAATGCCTGGGTTGCTCACAGTTTCATGATGTGGGCTCTCTGGTGTTAGTTAACTCCTGCCTGCATCCCATAGCTTCTGTGCTCTCGGCCGCCTGCTGGGAGGTTCCAAATGCTGGATTCCTCACTTTTTTTATTCTTTGGGCCCTCTGTTTTTAGGCTACTCCTACCTGCCTCACTCCCATCCCCTTTGTGATGTATGTCCTCTGATATGAGGCCACATGTGCTGGGTTCCTCACCTTTCGATGATGTGGTCCCACTGGTGGGAGGACAGTCCTGACTGGTTCCCATCCCCTTGGTGTTGTGGGCCCTCTGGTGAGAGTCTCATCCTGCCTCGGTTCCTCACCCTTCTGTGAGATAGGCCCTCTGCTGTGAGGTCACTACTGCCTGGCTGGTGCATGCCACCTTGTAGACGTGGGCCCTCTGTTGGCAGTTGGAACCTGCTGGGAGTCTCCTCCCCTCAGTTATGAGGGCCCCCTGGCATCAGGCCCTAACTGCTGGGCTCCTAACATTTTCTGATATGTGCTAAGTGGTGCAAAGCCACTCCTGCCAGGTTCCCATCCCAATGGGGATGTGGGCCTTCTGTTCTGAGGTCCCAACAGCTGGGCTGCTCACAGGTTCATGATGTGGGCCCTCTGCTGTGAGTTCACTGCGGCCTGGATCCCATAGCCTCGGTGCTCTGGGCCACTTGCTGGGAGGTTCCAACTGCTGGATTCCTCAACTTTTATATTCTATGGACCCTGTGTTGTGAGGCCAGTCCTGCCAGCCTCATTCCGAACCCCTTGGTGATGTGGTTCCTCTGGTTTGAGGACACATGTGCTGGGATCCTCACCTTTCGATGATGTTGTCCCACTGGTGTGGGGACACTCCTGCCTGGTTCCCATCCCCTTGGTGATGTGGGCCCTCTGGTGAGAGTCTGATCCTGGCTGTGTTCCTCACCCTTCTGTGAGGTGGGCCCTCTGCTGTGAGGTCACTCCTGCCAGGCTGGCACACATCGCCTTGGCGACGTTGGCCCTCTGGTGGCAGCTGGAGCCTGCTGGGAGCCTCCTCCTCTCGGTGATGAGTGCCCTCTAGCGTCAGGCCCTAACTTCTGAGCACCCCACGTTTTCTGATGTGAGCCCAGTGATGCCAGGACACTCCTGTCATGTTCCCATCACCATGGGGATGTGGGCCTTCTGCTCTGAGGTCCCAATGTCTGGGTTGCTCACAGTTTCATGATGTGGGCTGTCTGGTGTTAGTTCACTCTGGCCTGGTTCCTCTAGCCTCTGTGCTCTGGGCCGCCTGCTGGGAGGTTCCAACTGCTGGATTCCTCACCTTTCTTATTTTTGGGCCCTCTGTTATGAGGCTCCTCCTGCCTGCCTCACTCCCAGCCCCTTGGTGATGGGTGTCCTATGGTTTGAAGCCACATGTTCTGGGTTCCTCACCTTTAGATGATGTGGCCCTACTCATGTGAGGACACTCCTGCCTGGTTCCAATCCATTTGGTGATGTGGGCCCTCTGGTGCGAGTCTGATCCTGACTGGGTTCGTCACACTTCTCTGAGGTGGACCCTCTGCTGTGAGGTCATTCGTGCCTGGTTGGCACACATCGCCTTGGCGACGTCAGCCCTCTGGTGGCAGTTGGAGCCTGCTGGGAGCCTCCTTCCCTTGGTGATGAGGGTCCTCTGGCGCCAGGCCCTAACTGCTGGTCACCCAAAATTTTCTGATACGTTCTCAGTGGTGCGAGGACACTCCTACCAGAATTCCATCCCCATGGGGATGTGGGCCTCCTGCTCTGAGGTCCCAATGGCTGGGTTGCTCAGTTTCATGACATGGGCCCTCTTCTGTGAGTTCACTGTGGCCTGGATCCCATAGCCTCGGTGCTCTGGGCCGCCTGCTGGGAGGTTCCAACTGCTGGATTCCTCACTTTTTTATTCTATGTGCCCAGTGTTGTGAGGCTACTCCTGCCTGCCTCACTCCGAGGTCCTTGGTGATGTGGGTCCTCTGGTTTGAGGACACATGTGCTGAGTACCTCAGCTTTCGATGATGTGGCCCCACTGATGTGAAGACACTCCTGCCTGGTTCCCATCCCCTTGGTGATGTGGGCCCTCTGGTGAGAGTCTGATGTTGGCTGGGTTTCTCACCCTTCTGTGAGGTGGGACCTCTGCTGTGAGGTAACTTCTGCCTGGCATGCTAACGTTGCCTTGGCAATGTGAGCCCTCAGGTGGCAGTTGGAGCCTGCTGGGAATCTCCTCCCCTCAGTTATGAGAGCTCTGGATAAAACACATATGCCCTTTTTTGCCAAGTGCATTATTTTCCAAGTTCTGTCTCTTTTCCTATGCTTTAAGAGCTACTCCCGTGTACGTTTTGAAATCAATTTCCAGCAATTCTGCCCTGCATTCAAGTCCACTTCGCAGCCTTACTTCAGCATAATTTTGGATGATAGCTGTCATTTATAACTCCGAAGGTTTCTGAATTACAGTGCCCCTGAGCTCCTTTCTTCAACTCGCTTTCTTGTGAGCTGGCCGCAACACCGCAGGATCTCCTCAGGCCCTAATTTAGTTCCAGCATGGCACGCGGAGCCTTTGGTTAATTCCTCTTCCTGGTGGGAAATGAGAGTTAAATTTGCCCGTCCGGACACCTCCACCTAGTCTCTCATTGGTTCTCCCTATTCCTGTTCATTTTCCACAGAAATTGCTAACTGGGCCAAACAGGAGGTTGAAGGCACTGACTCTCCAAGTGGGGAGAGTGTTAGTAAAGCGTCTGGAATGTTGCAACCGAGTACCAGGGGACGAAAACTGAGACACATTTGAACACGTTTCCCGATCACACGGTGGATCATACTCTGGGTTCCACATGCATGTTTTAGCTGAAGGAAGAATTCATTAAACCTGGAGAGTTGAGACCCATGGAATGGGTACCATGCAATATGACTTCAAAGGGTCTGCATTTGCTCACCAAACCTCAGCAATCCTATCACTGCTGCGTTTATGCCGCTGTACACACGCTTGATTCTCTTTCGGAGACATATAAATCCATAGGTTTTAAGATTCTTACTAGTCAGGTAGATTCTTAGGCGTTTAATATGGAGTGTTGAGTCCACTTCGTTGAGCAAGGAGTAGCTCTTGTCTATTACATATTTGGCTTATGGAACGGTATCTGTGCTCATTTCAATCTCTGGTTTTATGCAGCACCCCAACTCACCTTTCCCCTTAAGCAAGCATAAGTTGGTTTTGTACATTTGACACCCTGTTCTGTTTTGTAATTCAGTTCTTGTGTAGCCAAGTTTACATTCCGTGTATTAGTGATATCTTATGATGTTTCTTTTTCTGTGTGACTAATTTCACTTAGAATCATCGTACCTGAATCCACTCATTATGCTGCTACGGGCCTGTTGACATAGATTTCATTGCTGAGTGATATTGCATTGTACGTAAGTACCACAATTTCTTTATCCATTTTTCGCTTTCTGTGATATTGAACTTGTACCGTAAACGAGGTTCTTGTAAACAGAGCCGTCCCAAACTTTGGGGTGGCTGTGTCTTTTTGATTTTAATTTCCCTAAGCTATAGGACAATAAGTGGAAGTGCCCTAGGCTCTGTTGCTTTGTTTTTTGGATGTTTCAGGAAACACCATACACTTCTCCAGAGTGGCTGCTGGCAATTTACATCCCGCCCATCAGCATAACTAGGCTCCCAGTTCTCCATGGCCTGTCCTGCCTTTCTGGATTTTACACTTTTTTCAGATGGCCCTTTTGACCGGGGAGCAGTGAGACTTCATTGTAGTGCAGATTTCCTTTGCAAGCTTGCTTGGTTGGCCAAAAAGGGCGTATGCGTTTTTCCCTGAATATATTCAGGAAAAAACGCATACGCCCTTTTTGGCCAAGTGTATCATTGTGGACGTTCTGCCTCTTTTCCTATGCTTTACATGCAATTCCAGTCTACCTCCTGAAATCGGTTTCCTGCAATTCTGCCCCGCTTTCAACTCCTCTTGGCAGCCTTACTTCAATATATTTTTGGAAGATAGCTGTCATTTATAACTCTGCAGGTTTGTGAATTACAGTGCCCCTGAGCTCCTTTCTTCAACTCGCTTTCTTGTGAGCTGGCCGCAACACCGCAGGATTGCTTTTGGTCCTAGTGTGGTTCCGGAATGGCACGCTGAGCCTTTGGTTAATTCCTCTTCCTGGTTGGAAATGAGAGTTAAATTTGCCCGTCTGGACACCTCCACCTAGTCTCTCATTGGTTCTCCCTATTCCTGTTCATTTTCCACAGAAATTGCAAACTGGGCCAAACAGGAGGTTAAAGGCACTGACTCTCCAAGTCGAGAGAGTGTTAGTAAAGCGTCTGGAATGTTGCACCCGAGTACCAGGAAACGAAAATTGAGACACATTTGAACACGTTTTCCGATCACACGGTGGATCATACTCTGTGTTCCACATGCATGTTTTAGCTGAAGGAAGAATCCCTTAAACAGGGAGAGTTGAGACCCATGGAATGGGTACCATGCAATATGACTTCAAAGGGTCTGCATTTGCTCACCGAACCTCAGCAATCCTATCACTGCTGCGTTTATGCCACTGTACACACGCTTGATTCTCTTTCGGAGACATATAAATCCATAGGTTTTAAGATTCTTACTAGTCAGGTAGATTCTTACTAGTCAGGTATATTCTTAGGCGTTTAATATGGGATGTTGAGTCCACTTCGTTGAGCAAGGAGTAGCTCTTGTCTATTACATATTTGGCTTATGGAACGGTATCTGTGCTAATTTCAATCTCTGGTTTTATGCAGCACCCCAACTCACCCGTCCCCTTAAGCAAGCATAAGTTGGTTTTCTACATTTGACACCCTGTTCTGTTTTGTAATTCAGTTCTTGTGTAGCCAAGTTTACATTCCGTGTATTAGTGATATCTTATGATGTTTCTTTTTCTGTGTGACTAATTTCACTTAGAATCATCGTACCTGAATCCACTCATTATGCTGCTACGGGCCTGATGACATAGATTTCATTGCTGAGTTATATTGCATTGTACGTAAGTACCACAATTTCTTTATCCATTTTTCGCTTTCTGTGATATTGAACTTGTTCGGTAAACGAGGTTCTTGTAAACAGAGCCGTCCCAAACTTTGGGGTGGCTGTGTCTTTTTGATTTTAATTTCCCTAAGCTATAGGACCATAAGTGGAAGTGCCCTAGGCTCTGTTGCTTTGTTTTTTGGATGTTTCAGGAAACACCATACACTTCTCCAGAGTGGCTGCTGGCAATTTACATCCCGCCCATCAGCATAACAAGGCTCCCAGTTCTCCATGGCCTGTCCTGCCTTTCTGGATTTTACACTTTTTTCAGATGGCCCTTTTGACCGGGGGGCAGTGAGACTTCATTGTAGTGCAGATTTCCTTTGCAAGCTTGCTTGGTTGGCCAAAAAGGGCATATGCGTTTTTTCCTGAATATATTCAGGAAAAAACGCATATGCCCTTTTTGGCCAAGTGCATCATTGTGGACGTTCTGCCTCTTTTCCTATGCTTTACATGCAATTCCAGTGTACCTCCAGAAATCGGTTTCCTGCAATTCTGCCCCGCTTTCAACTCCTCTTGGCAGCCTTACTTCCATATATTTTTGGAAGATAGCTGTCCTTTATAACTCTGCAGGTTTGTGAATTACAGTGCCCCTGAGCTCCTTTCTTCAACTCGCTTTCTTGTGAGCTGGCCACAACACCGCAGGATTGCTTCTGGTCCTAGTGTGGTTCCGGCATGGCACGCTGAGCCTTTGGTTAATTCCTCTTCCTGGTGGGAAATGAGAGTTAAATTTGCCCGTCTGGACACCTCCACCTAGTCTCTCATTGGTTCTCCCTATTCCTGTTCATTTTCCACAGAAATTGCAAACTGGGCCAAACAGGAGGTTAAAGGCACTGACTCTCCAAGTGGGGAGAGTGTCAGTAAAGCATCTGGAATGTTGCACCCGAGTACCAGGATACGAAAATTGAGACACATTTGAACACGTTTTCCGATCATACGGTGGATCATACTCTGGGTTCCACATGCATGTTTTAGCTGAAGGAAGAATCCCTTAAACAGGGAGAGTTGAGACCCACGGAATGGGTACCATGCAATATGATTTCAAAGGGTCTGCATTTTTCACCGAACCTCAGCAATCCTATCACTGCTGCGTTTATGCCGCTGTACACACGCTTGATTCTCTTTCGGAGACATATAAATCCATAGGTTTTAAGATTCTTACTAGTCAGATATATTCTTAGGCGTTTAATATGGGGTGTTGAGTCCACTTCGTTGAGCA
The DNA here is from genome assembly GCF_964270905.1 of Leucopleurus acutus. Taxonomy (NCBI): domain Eukaryota; kingdom Metazoa; phylum Chordata; class Mammalia; order Artiodactyla; family Delphinidae; genus Leucopleurus; species Leucopleurus acutus. The sequence continues at coordinate 27,350 of NW_028138897.1, forward strand.
AGGAGTAGCTCTTGTCTATTACATATTTGGCTTATGGAACGGTATCTGTGCTCATTTCAATCTCTGGTTTTATGCAGCACCCCAACTCACCCGTCCCCTTAAGCAAGCATAAGTTGGTTTTCTACATTTGACACCCTGTTCTGTTTTGTAATTCAGTTCTTGTGTAGCCAAGTTTACATTCCGTGTATTAGTGATATCTTATGATGTTTCTTTTTCTGTGTGACTAATTTCACTTAGAATCATCGTACCTGAATCCACTCATTATGCTGCTACGGGCCTGATGACATAGATTTCATTGCTGAGTGATATTGCATTGTACGTAAGTACCACAATTTCTTTATCCATTTTTCGCTTTCTGTGATATTGAACTTGTACCGTAAACGAGGTTCTTGTAAACAGAGCCGTCCCAAACTTTGGGGTGGCTGTGTCTTTTTGATTTTAATTTCCCTAAGCTATAGGACCATAAGTGGAAGTGCCCTAGGCTCTGTTGCTTTGTTTTTTGGATGTTTCAGGAAACACCATACACTTCTCCAGAGTGGCTGCTGGCAATTTACATCCCGCCCATCAGCATAACAAGGCTCCCAGTTCTCAATGGCCTGTCCTGCCTTTCTGGATTTTACACTTTTTTCAGATGGCCCTTTTGACCGGGGGACAGTGAGACTTCATTGTAGTGCAGATTTCCTTTGCAAGCTTGCTTGGTTGGCCAAAAAGGGCGTATGCGTTTTTCCCTGAATATATTCAGGAAAAAACGCCTACGCCCTTTTTGGCCAAGTGTATCATTGTGGACGTTCTGCCTCTTTTCCTATGCTTTACATGCAATTCCAGTCTACCTCCTGAAATCGGTTTCCTGCAATTCTGCCCCGCTTTCAACTCCTCTTGGCAGCCTTACTTCAATATATTTTTGGAAGATAGCTGTCCTTTATAACTCTGCAGGTTTGTGAATTACAGTGCCCCTGAGCTCCTTTCTTCAACTCGCTTTCTTGTGAGCTGGCCGCAACACCGCAGGATTGCTTCAGGCCCTAGTTTGGTTCCGGCACGGCATGCTGAGCCTTTGGTTAATTCCTCTTCCTGGTGGGAAATGAGAGTTAAATTTGCCCGTCCGGACACCTCCACCTAGTCTCTCATTGGTTCTCCCTATTCCTGTTCATTTTCCACAGAAATTGCAAACTGGGCCAAACAGGAGGTTAAAGGCACTGACTCTCCAAGTGGGGAGAGTGTTAGTAAAGCGTCTGGAATGTTGCACCCGAGTACCAGGGGACGAAAACTGAGACACATTTGAACACGTTTCCCGATCACACGGTTGATCATACTCTGGGTTCCACATGCATGTTTTAGCTGAAGGAAGAATCCATTAAACCTGGAGAGTTGAGACCCATGGAATGGGTACCATGCAATATGACTTCAAAGGGTCTGCATTTGCTCACCGAACCTCAGCAATCCTATCACTGCTGCGTTTATGCCGCTGTACACACGCTTGATTCTCTTTCGGAGAGATATAAATCCATAGGTTTTAAGATTCTTACTAGTCAGGTATATTCTTAGGCGTTTAATATGGGGTGTTGAGTCCACTTCGTTGAGCAAGGAGTAGCTCTTGTCTATTACATATTTGGCTTATGGAACGGTATCTGTGCTAATTTCAATCTCTGGTTTTATGCAGCACCCCAACTCACCCGTCCCCTTAAGCAAGCATAAGTTGGTTTTCTACATTTGACACCCTGTTCTGTTTTGTAATTCAGTTCTTGTGTAGCCAAGTTTACATTCCGTGTATTAGTGATATCTTATGATGTTTCTTTTTCTGTGTGACTAATTTCACTTAGAATCATCGTACCTGAATCCACTCATTATGCTGCTACGGGCCTGATGACATAGATTTCATTGCTGAGTGATATTGCATTGTACATAAGTACCACAACTTCTTTATCCATTTTTCGCTTTCTGTGATATTGAACTTGTTCGGTAAATGAGGTTCTTGTAAACAGAGCCGTCCCAAACTTTGGGGTGGCTGTGTCTTTTTGATTTTAATTTCCCTAAGCTATAGGACCATAAGTGGAAGTGCCCTAGGCTCTGTTGCTTTGTTTTTTGGATGTTTCAGGAAACACCATACACTTCTCCAGAGTGGCTGCTGGCAATTTACATCCCGCCCATCAGCATAACAAGGCTCCCAGTTCTCCATGGCCTGTCCTGCCTTTCTGGATTTTACACTTTTTTCAGATGGCCCTTTTGACCGGGGGGCAGTGAGACTTCATTGTAGTGCAGATTTCCTTTGCAAGCTTGCTTGGTTGGCCAAAAAGTGCATATGCGTTTTTTCCTGAATATATTCAGGAAAAAACGCATATGCCCTTTTTGGCCAAGTGCATCATTGTGGACGTTCTGCCTGTTTTCCTATGCTTTACATGCAATTCCAGTGTACCTCCAGAAATCGGTTTCCTGCAATTCTGCCCCGCTTTGAACTCCTCTTGGCAGCCTTACTTCAATATATTTTTGGAAGATAGCTGTCCTTTATAACTCTGCAGGTTTGTGAATTACAGTGCCCCTGAGCTCCTTTCTTCAACTCGCTTTCTTGTGAGCTGGCCACAACACCGCAGGATTGCTTCTGGTCCTAGTGTGGTTCCGGCATGGCACGCTGAGCCTTTGGTTAATTCCTCTTCCTGGTGGGAAATGAGAGTTAAATTTGCCCGTCTGGACACCTCCACCTAGTCTCTCATTGGTTCTCCCTATTCCTGTTCATTTTCCACAGAAATTGCAAACTGGGCCAAACAGGAGGTTAAAGGCACTGACTCTCCAAGTGGGGAGAGTGTCAGTAAAGCATCTGGAATGTTGCACCCGAGTACCAGGATACGAAAATTGAGACACATTTGAACACGTTTTCCGATCATACGGTGGATCATACTCTGGGTTCCACATGCATGTTTTAGCTGAAGGAAGAATCCCTTAAACAGGGAGAGTTGAGACCCATGGAATGGGTACCATGCAATATGATTTCAAAGGGTCTGCATTTGCTCACCGAACCTCAGCAATCCTATCACTGCTGCGTTTATGCCGCTGTACACACGCTTGATTCTCTTTCGGAGACATATAAATCCATAGGTTTTAAGATTCTTACTAGTCAGATATATTCTTAGGCGTTTAATATGGGGTGTTGAGTCCACTTCGTTGAGCAAGGAGTAGCTCTTGTCTATTACATATTTGGCTTATGGAACGGTATCTGTGCTCATTTCAATCTCTGGTTTTATGCAGCACCCCAACTCACCCATCCCCTTAAGCAAGCATAAGTTGGTTTTCTACATTTGACACCCTGTTCTGTTTTGTAATTCAGTTCTTGTGTAGCCAAGTTTACATTCCGTGTATTAGTGATATCTTATGATGTTTCTTTTTCTGTGTGACTAATTTCACTTAGAATCATCGTACCTGAATCCACTCATTATGCTGCTACGGGCCTGATGACATAGATTTCATTGCTGAGTGATATTGCATTGTACGTAAGTACCACAATTTCTTTATCCATTTTTCGCTTTCTGTGATATTGAACTTGTACCGTAAACGAGGTTCTTGTAAACAGAGCCGTCCCAAACTTTGGGGTGGCTGTGTCTTTTTTATTTTAATTTCCCTAAGCTATAGGACCATAAGTGGAAGTGCCCTAGGCTCTGTTGCTTTGTTTTTTGGATGTTTCAGGAAACACCATACACTTCTCCAGAGTGGCTGCTGGCAATTTACATCCCGCCCATCAGCATAACAAGGCTCCCAGTTCTCCATGGCCTGTCCTGCCTTTCTGGATTTTACACTTTTTTCAGATGGCCCTTTTGACCGGGGGACAGTGAGACTTCATTGTAGTGCAGATTTCCTTTGCAAGCTTGCTTGGTTGGCCAAAAAGGGCGTATGCGTTTTTCCCTGAATATATTCAGGAAAAAACGCATACGCCCTTTTTGGCCAAGTGTATCATTGTGGACGTTCTGCCTCTTTTCCTATGCTTTACATGCAATTCCAGTCTACCTCCTGAAATCGGTTTCCTGCAATTCTGCCCCGCTTTCAACTCCTCTTGGCAGCCTTACTTCAATATATTTTTGGAAGATAGCTGTCATTTATAACTCTGCATGTTTGTGAATTACAGTGCCCCTGAGCTCCTTTCTTCAACTCGCTTTCTTGTGAGCTGGCCGCAACACCGCAGGATTGCTTCAGGCCCTAGTTTGGTTCCGGCACGGCATGCTGAGCCTTTGGTTAATTCCTCTTCCTGGTGGGAAATGAGAGTTAAATTTGCCCGTCCGGACACCTCCACCTAGTCTCTCATTGGTTCTCCCTATTCCTGTTCATTTTCCACAGAAATTGCAAACTGGGCCAAACAGGAGGTTAAAGGCACTGACTCTCCAAGTGGGGAGAGTGTTAGTAAAGCGTCTGGAATGTTGCACCCGAGTACCAGGGGACGAAAACTGAGACACATTTGAACACGTTTCCCGATCACACGGTTGATCATACTCTGGGTTCCACATGCATGTTTTAGCTGAAGGAAGAATCCATTAAACCTGGAGAGTTGAGACCCATGGAATGGGTACCATGCAATATGACTTCAAAGGGTCTGCATTTGCTCACCGAACCTCAGCAATCCTATCACTGCTGCGTTTATGCCGCTGTACACACGCTTGATTCTCTTTCGGAGAGATATAAATCCATAGGTTTTAAGATTCTTACTAGTCAGGTATATTCTTAGGCGTTTAATATGGGGTGTTGAGTCCACTTCGTTGAGCAAGGAGTAGCTCTTGTCTATTACATATTTGGCTTATGGAACGGTATCTGTGCTAATTTCAATCTCTGGTTTTATGCAGCACCCCAACTCACCCGTCCCCTTAAGCAAGCATAAGTTGGTTTTCTACATTTGACACCCTGTTCTGTTTTGTAATTCAGTTCTTGTGTAGCCAAGTTTACATTCCGTGTATTAGTGATATCTTATGATGTTTCTTTTTCTGTGTGACTAATTTCACTTAGAATCATCGTACCTGAATCCACTCATTATGCTGCTACGGGCCTGATGACATAGATTTCATTGCTGAGTGATATTGCATTGTACATAAGTACCACAACTTCTTTATCCATTTTTCGCTTTCTGTGATATTGAACTTGTTCGGTAAACGAGGTTCTTGTAAACAGAGCCGTCCCAAACTTTGGGGTGGCTGTGTCTTTTTGATTTTAATTTCCCTAAGCTATAGGACCATAAGTGGAAGTGCCCTAGGCTCTGTTGCTTTGTTTTTTGGATGTTTCAGGAAACACCATACACTTCTCCAGAGTGGCTGCTGACAATTTACATCCCGCCCATCAGCATAACAAGGCTCCCAGTTCTCCATGGCCTGTCCTGCCTTTCTGGATTTTACACTTTTTTCAGATGGCCCTTTTGACCGGGGGGCAGTGAGACTTCATTGTAGTGCAGATTTCCTTTGCAAGCTTGCTTGGTTGGCCAAAAAGGGCATATGCGTTTTTTCCTGAATATATTCAGGAAAAAACGCATATGCCCTTTTTGGCCAAGTGCATCATTGTGGACGTTCTGCCTCTTTTCCTATGCTTTACATGCAATTCCAGTGTACCTCCAGAAATCGGTTTCCTGCAATTCTGCCCCGCTTTCAACTCCTCTTGGCAGCCTTACTTCAATATATTTTTGGAAGATAGCTGTCATTTATAACTCTGCAGGTTTGTGAATTACAGTGCCCCTGAGCTCCTTTCTTCAACTCGCTTTCTTGTGAGCTGGCCGCAACACCGCAGGATTGCTTCAGGCCCTAGTTTGATTCCGGCACGGCATGCTGAGCCTTTGGTTAATTCCTCTTCCTGGTGGGAAATGAGAGTTAAATTTGCCCGTCTGGATACCTCCACCTAGTCTCTCATTGGTTCTCCCTATTCCTGTTCATTTTCCACAGAAATTGCAAACTGGGCCAAACAGGAGGTTAAAGGCACTGACTCTCCAAGTGGGGAGAGTGTTAGTAAAGCGTCTGGAATGTTGCACCCGAGTACCAGGGAACGAAAACTGAGACACATTTGAACACGTTTCCCGATCATACGGTGGATCATACTCTGGGTTCCACATGCATGTTTTAGCTGAAGGAAGAATCCCTTAAACCTGGAGAGTTGAGACCCATGGAATGGGTACCATGCAATATGACTTCAAAGGGTCTGCATTTGCTCACCGAACCTCAGCAATCCTATCACTGCTGCGTTTATGCCCCTGTACACACGCTTGATTTTCTTTCAGACACATAGCAATCCATAGGTTTTAAGATACTTACTAGTCAGGTACATTCTTAGGCGTTTAATATGGGGTGTTGAGTCCATTTCGTTGAGCAAGGAGTAGTTCTTGTCTATTCCATATTTGGCTTAAGGAACTTTATCTGTGCTCATTTCAATCTCTGGTTTGATGCAGCACCCCAACTCACCATTCCCCTTAAGCAAGCATAAGTTGGTTTTCTAAATTTGAGACCCTGTTCTGTTTTGTAATCCAGTTCCTGTGTAGCCAAGTTTACATTCCGTGTATTAGTGATATCTTATGATGTTTCTTTTTCTGTGTGACTTATTTCAGTTAGAATCATCATACCTGAATCCACTAATTATGCTGCTACGGGCCTGATGACATAGATTTCATTGCTGAGTGATATTGCATTGTACGTAAGTACCACAACTTCTTTATCCATTTTTCACTTTCTGCGATATTGAACTTGTACCGTAAACGAGGTTCTTGTAAACAGAGCCGTCCCAAACTTTGGGGTGGCTGTGTCTTTTTGATTTTAATTTCCCTAAGCTATAGGACCATAAGTGGAAGTGTCCTAGGCTCTGTTGCTTTGTTTTTTAGATGTTTCAGGAAACACCATACACCTCTCCCGAGTGGCTGTTGGCAATTTACATCCCGCCCATCAGCATAACAAGGCTCCCAGTTCTCCATGGCCTGTCCTGCCTTTCTGGATTTTACACTTTTTTCAGATGGCCCTTTTGACCAGGGGGAAGTGAGACTTCATTGTAGTGCAGATTTCCTTTGCAAGCTTGCTTGGTTGGCCAAAAAGGGCATATGCGTTTTTTCCTGAATATATTCAGGAAAAAACGCATACGCCCTTTTTGGCCAAGTGCATCATTGTGGACGTTCTGCCTCTTTTCCTATGCTTTAAATGCAATTCCAGTCTACCTCCTGAAATCGGTTTCCTGCAATTCTGCCCCGCTTTCAAGTCCTCTTGGCAGCCTTACTTCAGTATATTTTTGGACGATAGCTGTCATTTATAACTCTGCAGGTTTGTGAATTACAGTGCCCCTGAGCTCCTTTCTTCAACTCGCTTTCTTGTGAGCTGGCCGCAACACCGCAGGATTGCTTCAGGCCCTCATCTGGTTCCGGCTCGGCACGCTGAGCCTTTGGTTAATTCCTCTTCCTGGTGGGAAATGAGAGTTAAATTTGCCCATCCAGACACCTCTAGCTAGTCTCTCATTGGTTCTCCCTTTTCCTGTTCATCTTCCGCAGAAATTGCAAACTGGATCAAACAGGAGGTTAAAGGCACTGACTCTCCAAGTCGGGAGAGTGTTAGTAAAGCGTCTGGAATGTTGCACCCGAGTACCAGGGGATGAGAACTGAGACATATTGGAACACGTCTCCCGATCACACGGTTGATCATACTCTGGGTTCCACGTGCATGTTTTAGCTGAAGGAAGAATCCCTTAAACCTGGAGAGTTGAGACCCGTGGAATGGGTACCATGCAATATGACTTCAAAGGGTCTTCATTTGCTCACCGAACGTCTCCAATCCTATCACTGCTGCGTTTATGCCCCTGTACACACGCTTGATTTTCTTTCAGAGACATAGCAATCCATAGGTTTTAAGATACTTACTAGTCAGGTACATTCTTAGGCGTTTAATATGGGGTGTTGAGTCCATTTCGTTGAGCAAGGAGTAGTTCTTGTCTATTCCATATTTGGCTTAAGGAACTTTATCTGTGCTCATTTCAATCTCTGGTTTGATGCAGCACCCCAACTCACCTTTCCCCTTAAGCAAGCATAAGTTGGTTTTCTAAATTTGAGACCCTGTTCTGTTTTGTAATCCAGTTCCTGTGTAGCCAAGTTTACATTCCGTGTATTAGTGATATCTTATGATGTTTCTTTTTCTGTGTGACTTATTTCAGTTAGAATCATCATACCTGAATCCACTCATTATGCTGCTACGGGCCTGATGACATAGATTTCATTGCTGAGTGATATTGCATTGTACGTAAGTACCACAACTTCTTTATCCATTTTTCACTTTCTGCGATATTGAACTTGTACCGTAAACGAGGTTCTTGTAAACAGAGCTGTCCCAAACTTTGGGGTGGCTGTGTCTTTTTGATTTTAATTTCCCTAAGCTATAGGACCATAAGTGGAAGTGCCCTAGGCTCTGTTGCTTTGTTTTTTAGATGTTTCAGGAAACACCATACACCTCTCCCGAGTGGCTGTTGGCAATTTACATCCCGCCCATCAGCATAACAAGGCTCCCAGTTCTCCATGGCCTGTCCTGCCTTTCTGGATTTTACACTTTTTTCAGATGGCCCTTTTGACCGGGGGGAAGTGAGACTTCATTGTAGTGCAGATTTCCTTTGCAAGCTTGCTTGGTTGGCCAAAAAGGGCGTATGCGTTTTTTCCTGAATATATTCAGGAAAAAACGCATACGCCCTTTTTGGCCAAGCGCATCATTGTGGACGTTCTGCCTCTTTTCCTATGCTTTAAATGCAATTCCAGTCTACCTCCTGAAATCGGTTTCCTGCAATTCTGCCCCGCTTTCAAGTCCTCTTGGCAGCCTTACTTCAGTATATTTTTGGACGATAGCTGTCATTTATAACTCTGCAGGTTTGTGAATTACAGTGCCCCTGAGCTCCTTTCTTCAACTCGCTTTCTTGTGAGCTGGCCGCAACACCGCAGGATTGCTTCAGGCCCTAATCTGGTTCCGGCACGGCACGCTGAGCCTTTGGTTAATTCCTCTTCCTGGTGGGAAATGAGAGTTAAATTTGCCCGTCCAGACACCTCCAGCTAGTCTCTCATTGGTTCTCCCTATTCCTGTTCATCTTCCGCAGAAATTGCAAACTGGGCCAAACAGGAGGTTAAAGGCACTGACTCTCCAAGTCGGGAGAGTGTTAGTAAAGCGTCTGGAATGTTGCACCCGAGTACCAGGGGACGAGAACTGAGACATATTGGAACACGTCTCCCGATCACACGGTTGATCATACTCTGGGTTCCACGTGCATGTTTTAGCTGAAGGAAGAATCCCTTAAACCTGGAGAGTTGAGACCCGTGGAATGGGTACCATGCAATATGACTTCAAAGGGTCTTCATTTGCTCACCGAACCTCTCCAATCCTATCACTGCTGCGTTTATGCCCCTGTACACACGCTTGATTTTCTTTCAGAGACATAGCAATCCATAGGTTTTAAGATACTTACTAGTCAGGTACATTCTTAGGCGTTTAATATGGGGTGTTGAGTCCATTTCGTTGAGCAAGGAGTAGTTCTTGTCTATTCTATATTTGGCTTAAGGAACTTTATCTGTGTTCATTTAAATCTCTGGTTTTATGCAGCACCCCAACTCACCTTTCCCCTTAAGCAAGCATAAGTTGGTTTTCTAAATTTGAGACACTGTTCTGTTTTGTAATCCAGTTCCTGTGTAGCCAAGTTTACATCCCGTGTATTAGTGATATCTTATGATGTTTCTTTTTCTGTGTGACTTATTTCAGTTAGAATCATCATACCTGAATCCACTCATTATGCTGCTTGCTACGGGCCTGATGACATAGATTTCATTGCTGAGTGATATTGCATTGTACGTAAGTACCACAACTTCTTTATCCATTTTTCACTTTCTGCAATATTGAACTTGTACCGTAAACGAGGTTCTTGTAAACAGAGCCGTCCCAAACTTTGGGGTGGCTGTGTCTTTTTGATTTTAATTTCCCTAAGCTATAGGCCCATAAGTGGAAGTGTCCTAGGCTCTGTTGCTTTGTTTTTTAGATGTTTCAGGAAACACCATACACCTCTCCCGAGTGGCTGTTGGCAATTTACATCCCGCCCATCAGCATAACAAGGCTCCCAGTTCTCCATGGCCTGTCCTGCCTTTCTGGATTTTACACTTTTTTCAGATGGCCCTTTTGACCGGGGGGAAGTGAGACTTCATTGTAGTGCAGATTTCCTTTGCAAGCTTGCTTGGTTGGCCAAAAAGGGCGTATGCGTTTTTTCCTGAATATATTCAGGAAAAAACGCATACGCCCTTTTTGGCCAAGCGCATCATTGTGGACGTTCTGCCTCTTTTCCTATGCTTTAAATGCAATTCCAGTCTACCTCCTGAAATCGGTTTCCTGCAATTCTGCCCCGCTTTCAAGTCCTCTTGGCAGCCTTCCTTCAGTATATTTTTGGACGATAGCTGTCATTTATAACTCTGCAGGTTTGTGAATTACAGTGCCCCTGAGCTCCTTTCTTCAACTCGCTTTCTTGTGAGCTGGCCGCAACACCGCAGGATTGCTTCAGGCCCTAATCTGGTTCCGGCACGGCACACTGAGCCTTTGGTTAATTCCTCTTCCTGGTGGGAAATGAGAGTTAAATTTGCCCGTCCAGACACCTCCACCTAGTCTCTCATTGGTTCTCCCTATTCCTGTTCACCTTCCTCAGAAATTGCAAATGGGCCAAACAGGAGGTTAAAGGCACTGACTCTCCAAGTCGGGAGAGTGTTAGTAAAGTGTGTGGAATGTTGCACCCGAGTACCAGGGGACGAGAACTGAGACATATTGGAACACGTCTCCCGATCACACGGTTGATCATACTCTGGGTTCCACGTGCATGTTTTACCTGAAGGCAGAATCCCTTAAACCTGGAGAGTTGAGACCCGTGGAATGGGTACCATGCAATATGCCTTCAAAGGGTCTTCATTTGCTCACCGAACCTCTCCAATCCTATCACTGCTGCGTTTATGCCCCTGTACACACGCTTGATTTTCTTTCAGACACATAGCAATCCATAGGTTTTAAGATACTTACTAGTCAGGTACATTCTTAGGCGTTTAATATGGGGTGTTGAGTCCATTTCGTTGAGCAAGGAGTAGTTCTTGTCTATTCCATATTTGGCTTAAGGAACTTTATCTGTGCTCATTTCAATCTCTGGTTTGATGCAGCACCCCAACTCACCTTTCCCCTTAAGCAAGCATAAGTTGGTTTTCTAAATTTGAGACCCTGTTCTGTTTTGTAATCCAGTTCCTGTGTAGCCAAGTTTACATTCCGTGTATTAGTGATATCTTATGATGTTTCTTTTTCTGTGTGACTTATTTCAGTTAGAATCATCATACCTGAATCCACTAATTATGCTGCTACGGGCCTGATGACATAGATTTCATTGCTGAGTGATATTGCATTGTACGTAAGTACCACAACTTCTTTATCCATTTTTCACTTTCTGCGATATTGAACTTGTACCGTAAACAAGGTTCTTGTAAACAGAGCTGTCCCAAACTTTGGGGTGGCTGTGTCTTTTTGATTTTAATTTCCCTAAGCTATAGGACCATAAGTGGAAGTGCCCTAGGCTCTGTTGCTTTGTTTTTTAGATGTTTCAGGAAACACCATACACCTCTCCCGAGTGGCTGTTGGCAATTTACATCCCGCCCATCAGCATAACAAGGCTCCCAGTTCTCCATGGCCTGTCCTGCCTTTCTGGATTTTACACTTTTTTCAGATGGCCCTTTTGACCGGGGGGAAGTGAGACTTCATTGTAGTGCAGATTTCCTTTGCAAGCTTGCTTGGTTGGCCAAAAAGGGCGTATGCGTTTTTTCCTGAATATATTCAGGAAAAAACGCATACGCCCTTTTTGGCCAAGTGCATCATTGTGGACGTTCTGCCTCTTTTCCTATGCTTTAAATGCAATTCCAGTCTACCTCCTGAAATCGGTTTCCTGCAATTCTGCCCCACTTTCAAGTCCTCTTGGCAGCCTTACTTCAGTATATTTTTGGACGATAGCTGTCATTTATAACTCTGCAGGTTTGTGAATTACAGTGCCCCTGAGCTCCTTTCTTCAACTCGCTTTCTTGTGAGCTGGCCGCAACACCGCAGGATTGCTTCAGGCCCTAATCTGGTTCTGGCACGGCACGCTGAGCCTTTGGTTAATTCTTCTTCCTGGTGGGAAATGAGAGTTAAATTTGCCCGTCCAGACACCTCCAGCTAGTCTCTCATTGGTTCTCCCTATTCCTGTTCATCTTCCGCAGAAATTGCAAACTGGGCCAAACAGGAGGTTAAAGGCACTGACTCTCCAAGTCGGGAGAGTGTTAGTAAAGCATCTGCAATGTTGCACCCGAGTACCAGGGGACGAGAACTGTGACATATTGGAACACGTCTCCCGATCACACGGTTGATCATACTCTGGGTTCCACGTGCATGTTTTAGCTGAAGGAAGAATCCCTTAACCTGGAGAGTTGAGACCCGTGGAATGGGTACCATGCAATATGACTTCAAAGGGTCTTCATTTGCTCACCGAACCTCTCCAATCCTATCACTGCTGCGTTTATGCCCCTGTACACACGCTTGATTTTCTTTCAGAGACATAGCAATCCATAGGTTTTAAGATACTTACTAGTCAGGTACATTCTTAGGCGTTTAATATGGGGTGTTGAGTCCATTTCGTTGAGCAAGGAGTAGTTCTTGTCTATTCTATATTTGGCTTAAGGAACTTTATCTGTGTTCATTTAAATCTGTGGTTTTATGCAGCACCCCAACTCACCTTTCCCCTTAAGCAAGCATAAGTTGGTTTTCTAAATTTGAGACCCTGTTCTGTTTTGTAATCCAGTTCCTGTGTAGCCAAGTTTACATCCCGTGTATTAGTGATATCTTATGATGTTTCTTTTTCTGTGTGACTTATTTCAGTTAGAATCATCATACCTGAATCCACTCATTATGCTGCTACGGGCCTGATGACATAGATTTCATTGCTGAGTGATATTGCATTGTACGTAAGTACCACAACTTCTTTATCCATTTTTCACTTTCTGCGATATTGAACTTGTACCGTAAACGAGGTTCTTGTAAACAGAGCCGTCAAAAACTTTGGGGTGGCTGTGTCTTTTTGATTTTAATTTCCCTAAGCTATAGGACCATAAGTGGAAGTGCCCTAGGCTCTGTTGCTTTGTTTTTTAGATGTTTCAGGAAACACCATACACCTCTCCCAAGTGGCTCTGGGCAATTGACATCCCGCCCATCAGCATAACAAGGCTCCCAGTTCTCCATGGCCTGTCCTGGCTTTCTGGATTTTACACTTTTTCAGATGGCCCTTTTGACCGGGGGGAAGTGAGACTTCATTGTAGTGCAGATTTCCTTTGCAAGCTTGCTTGGTTGGCCAAAAAGGGCGTATGCGTTTTTTCCTGAATATATTCAGGAAAAAACGCATACGCCCTTTTTGGCCAAGTGCATCATTGTGGACGTTCTGCCTCTTTTCCTATGCTTTAAATGCAATTCCAGTCTACCTCCTGAAATCGGTTTCCTGCAATTCTGCCCCGCTTTCAAGTCCTCTTGGCAGCCTTACTTCAGTATATTTTTGGACGATAGCTGTCATTTATAACTCTGCAGGTTTGTGAATTACAGTGCCCCTGAGCTCCTTTCTTCAACTCACTTTCTTGTGAGCTGGCCGCAACACCGCAGGATTGCTTCAGGCCCTAATCTGGTTCCGGCTCGGCACGCTGAGCCTTTGGTTAATTCCTCTTCCTGGTGGGAAATGAGAGTTAAATTTGCCCGTCCAGACACCTCCAGCTAGTCTCTCATTGGTTCTCCCTATTCCTGTTCATCTTCCGCAGAAATTGCAAACTGGGCCAAACAGGAGGTTAAAGGCACTGACTCTCCAAGTCGGGAGAGTGTTAGTAAAGCGTCTGGAATGTTGCACCCGAGTACCAGGGGACGAGAACTGAGACATATTGGAACACGTCTCCCGATCACACGGTTGATCATACTCTGGGTTCCACGTGCATGTTTTAGCTGAAGGAAGAATCCCTTAAACCTGGAGAGTTGAGACCCGTGGAATGGGTACCATGCAATATGACTTCAAAGGGTCTTCATTTGCTCACCGAACCTCTCCAATCCTATCACTGCTGCGTTTATGCCCCTGTACACATGCTTGATTTTCTTTCAGAGACATAGCAGTGCATAGCTTTTAAGATACTTACTAGTCAGGTACATTCTTAGGCATTTAATATGGGGTGTTGAGTCCATTTCGTTGAGCAAGGAGTAGTTCTTGTCTATTCTATATTTGGCTTAAGGAACTTTATCTGTGCTCATTTCAATCTCTGGTTTTATGCAGCACCCCAACTCACCTTTCCCCTTAAGCAAGCATAAGTTGGTTTTCTAAATTTGAGACCCTGTTCTGTTTTGTAATCCAGTTCCTGTTTAGCCAAGTTTACATTCCGTGTATTAGTGATATCTTATGATGTTTCTTTTTCTGTGTGACTTATTTCAGTTAGAATCATCATACCTGAATCCACTCATTATGCTGCTACGGGCCTGATGACATAGATTTCATTGCTGAGTGATATTGCATTGTACGTAAGTACCACAACTTCTTTATCCATTTTTCACTTTCTGCGATATTGAACTTGTACCGTAAACGAGGTTCTTGTAAACAGAGCTGTCCCAAACTTTGGGGTGGCTGTGTCTTTTTGATTTTAATTTCCCTAAGCTATAGGACCATAAGTGGAAGTGCCCTAGGCTCTGTTGCTTTGTTTTTTAGATGTTTCAGGAAACACCATACACCTCTCCCGAGTGGCTGTTGGCAATTTACATCCCGCCCATCAGCATAACAAGGCTCCCAGTTCTCCATGGCCTGTCCTGCCTTTCTGGATTTTACACTTTTTTCAGATGGCCCTTTTGACCGGGGGGGGGAAGTGAGACTTCATTGTAGTGCAGATTTCCTTTGCAAGCTTGCTTGGTTGGCCAAAAAGGGCGTATGCGTTTTTTCCTGAATATATTCAGGAAAAAACGCATACGCCCTTTTTGGCCAAGCGCATCATTGTGGACGTTCTGCCTCTTTTCCTATGCTTTAAATGCAATTCCAGTCTACCTCCTGAAATCGGTTTCCTGCAATTCTGCCCCGCTTTCAAGTCCTCTTGGCAGCCTTACTTCAGTATATTTTTGGACGATAGCTGTCATTTATAACTCTGCAGGTTTGTGAATTACAGTGCCCCTGAGCTCCTTTCTTCAACTCGCTTTCTTGTGAGCTGGCCGCAACACCGCAGGATTGCTTCAGGCCCTAATCTGGTTCCGGCACGGCACGCTGAGCCTTTGGTTAATTCCTCTTCCTGGTGGGAAATGAGAGTTAAATTTGCCCGTCCAGACACCTCCAGCTAGTCTCTCATTGGTTCTCCCTATTCCTGTTCATCTTCCGCAGAAATTGCAAACTGGGCCAAACAGGAGGTTAAAGGCACTGACTCTCCAAGTCGGGAGAGTGTTAGTAAAGCGTCTGGAATGTTGCACCCGAGTACCAGGGGACGAGAACTGAGACATATTGGAACACGTCTCCCGATCACACGGTTGATCATACTCTGGGTTCCACGTGCATGTTTTAGCTGAAGGAAGAATCCCTTAAACCTGGAGAGTTGAGACCCGTGGAATGGGTACCATGCAATATGACTTCAAAGGGTCTTCATTTGCTCACCGAACCTCTCCAATCCTATCACTGCTGCGTTTATGCCCCTGTACACACGCTTGATTTTCTTTCAGAGACATAGCAATCCATAGGTTTTAAGATACTTACTAGTCAGGTACATTCTTAGGCGTTTAATATGGGGTGTTGAGTCCATTTCGTTGAGCAAGGAGTAGTTCTTGTCTATTCTATATTTGGCTTAAGGAACTTTATCTGTGTTCATTTAAATCTCTGGTTTTATGCAGCACCCCAACTCACCTTTCCCCTTAAGCAAGCATAAGTTGGTTTTCTAAATTTGAGACCCTGTTCTGTTTTGTAATCCAGTTCCTGTGTAGCCAAGTTTACATCCCGTGTATTAGTGATATCTTATGATGTTTCTTTTTCTGTGTGACTTATTTCAGTTAGAATCATCATACCTGAATCCACTCATTATGCTGCTACGGGCCTGATGACATAGATTTCATTGCTGAGTGATATTGCATTGTACGTAAGTACGACAGTTTCTTTATCCATTTTTCGCTTTCTGTGATATTGAACTTGTACCGTAAACGAGGTTCTTGTAAACAGAGCCGTCCCAAACTTTGGGGTGGCTGTGTCTTTTTGATTTTAATTTCCCTAAGCTATAGGCCCATAAGTGGAAGTGTCCTAGGCTCTGTTGCTTTGTTTTTTAGATGTTTCAGGAAACACCATACACCTCTCCCGAGTGGCTGTTGGCAATTTACATCCCGCCCATCAGCATAACAAGGCTCCCAGTTCTCCATGGCCTGTCCTGCCTTTCTGGATTTTACACTTTTTTCAGATGGCCCTTTTGACCGGGGGGAAGTGAGACTTCATTGTAGTGCAGATTTCCTTTGCAAGCTTGCTTGGTTGGCCAAAAAGGGCGTATGCGTTTTTTCCTGAATATATTCAGGAAAAAACGCATACGCCCTTTTTGGCCAAGCGCATCATTGTGGACGTTCTGCCTCTTTTCCTATGCTTTAAATGCAATTCCAGTCTACCTCCTGAAATCGGTTTCCTGCAATTCTGCCCCGCTTTCAAGTCCTCTTGGCAGCCTTCCTTCAGTATATTTTTGGACGATAGCTGTCATTTATAACTCTGCAGGTTTGTGAATTACAGTGCCCCTGAGCTCCTTTCTTCAACTCGCTTTCTTGTGAGCTGGCCGCAACACCGCAGGATTGCTTCAGGCCCTAATCTGGTTCCGGCACGGCACACTGAGCCTTTGGTTAATTCCTCTTCCTGGTGGGAAATGAGAGTTAAATTTGCCCGTCCAGACACCTCCACCTAGTCTCTCATTGGTTCTCCCTATTCCTGTTCACCTTCCTCAGAAATTGCAAATGGGCCAAACAGGAGGTTAAAGGCACTGACTCTCCAAGTCGGGAGAGTGTTAGTAAAGTGTGTGGAATGTTGCACCCGAGTACCAGGGGACGAGAACTGAGACATATTGGAACACGTCTCCCGATCACACGGTTGATCATACTCTGGGTTCCACGTGCATGTTTTACCTGAAGGCAGAATCCCTTAAACCTGGAGAGTTGAGACCCGTGGAATGGGTACCATGCAATATGCCTTCAAAGGGTCTTCATTTGCTCACCGAACCTCTCCAATCCTATCACTGCTGCGTTTATGCCCCTGTACACACGCTTGATTTTCTTTCAGACACATAGCAATCCATAGGTTTTAAGATACTTACTAGTCAGGTACATTCTTAGGCGTTTAATATGGGGTGTTGAGTCCATTTCGTTGAGCAAGGAGTAGTTCTTGTCTATTCCATATTTGGCTTAAGGAACTTTATCTGTGCTCATTTCAATCTCTGGTTTGATGCAGCACCCCAACTCACCTTTCCCCTTAAGCAAGCATAAGTTGGTTTTCTAAATTTGAGACCCTGTTCTGTTTTGTAATCCAGTTCCTGTGTAGCCAAGTTTACATTCCGTGTATTAGTGATATCTTATGATGTTTCTTTTTCTGTGTGACTTATTTCAGTTAGAATCATCATACCTGAATCCACTAATTATGCTGCTACGGGCCTGATGACATAGATTTCATTGCTGAGTGATATTGCATTGTACGTAAGTACCACAACTTCTTTATCCATTTTTCACTTTCTGCGATATTGAACTTGTACCGTAAACAAGGTTCTTGTAAACAGAGCTGTCCCAAACTTTGGGGTGGCTGTGTCTTTTTGATTTTAATTTCCCTAAGCTATAGGACCATAAGTGGAAGTGCCCTAGGCTCTGTTGCTTTGTTTTTTAGATGTTTCAGGAAACACCATACACCTCTCCCGAGTGGCTGTTGGCAATTTACATCCCGCCCATCAGCATAACAAGGCTCCCAGTTCTCCATGGCCTGTCCTGCCTTTCTGGATTTTACACTTTTTTCAGATGGCCCTTTTGACCGGGGGGAAGTGAGACTTCATTGTAGTGCAGATTTCCTTTGCAAGCTTGCTTGGTTGGCCAAAAAGGGCGTATGCGTTTTTTCCTGAATATATTCAGGAAAAAACGCATACGCCCTTTTTGGCCAAGTGCATCATTGTGGACGTTCTGCCTCTTTTCCTATGCTTTAAATGCAATTCCAGTCTACCTCCTGAAATCGGTTTCCTGCAATTCTGCCCCACTTTCAAGTCCTCTTGGCAGCCTTACTTCAGTATATTTTTGGACGATAGCTGTCATTTATAACTCTGCAGGTTTGTGAATTACAGTGCCCCTGAGCTCCTTTCTTCAACTCGCTTTCTTGTGAGCTGGCCGCAACACCGCAGGATTGCTTCAGGCCCTAATCTGGTTCTGGCACGGCACGCTGAGCCTTTGGTTAATTCTTCTTCCTGGTGGGAAATGAGAGTTAAATTTGCCCGTCCAGACACCTCCAGCTAGTCTCTCATTGGTTCTCCCTATTCCTGTTCATCTTCCGCAGAAATTGCAAACTGGGCCAAACAGGAGGTTAAAGGCACTGACTCTCCAAGTCGGGAGAGTGTTAGTAAAGCATCTGCAATGTTGCACCCGAGTACCAGGGGACGAGAACTGTGACATATTGGAACACGTCTCCCGATCACACGGTTGATCATACTCTGGGTTCCACGTGCATGTTTTAGCTGAAGGAAGAATCCCTTAACCTGGAGAGTTGAGACCCGTGGAATGGGTACCATGCAATATGACTTCAAAGGGTCTTCATTTGCTCACCGAACCTCTCCAATCCTATCACTGCTGCGTTTATGCCCCTGTACACACGCTTGATTTTCTTTCAGAGACATAGCAATCCATAGGTTTTAAGATACTTACTAGTCAGGTACATTCTTAGGCGTTTAATATGGGGTGTTGAGTCCATTTCGTTGAGCAAGGAGTAGTTCTTGTCTATTCTATATTTGGCTTAAGGAACTTTATCTGTGTTCATTTAAATCTGTGGTTTTATGCAGCACCCCAACTCACCTTTCCCCTTAAGCAAGCATAAGTTGGTTTTCTAAATTTGAGACCCTGTTCTGTTTTGTAATCCAGTTCCTGTGTAGCCAAGTTTACATCCCGTGTATTAGTGATATCTTATGATGTTTCTTTTTCTGTGTGACTTATTTCAGTTAGAATCATCATACCTGAATCCACTCATTATGCTGCTACGGGCCTGATGACATAGATTTCATTGCTGAGTGATATTGCATTGTACGTAAGTACCACAACTTCTTTATCCATTTTTCACTTTCTGCGATATTGAACTTGTACCGTAAACGAGGTTCTTGTAAACAGAGCCGTCAAAAACTTTGGGGTGGCTGTGTCTTTTTGATTTTAATTTCCCTAAGCTATAGGACCATAAGTGGAAGTGCCCTAGGCTCTGTTGCTTTGTTTTTTAGATGTTTCAGGAAACACCATACACCTCTCCCAAGTGGCTCTGGGCAATTGACATCCCGCCCATCAGCATAACAAGGCTCCCAGTTCTCCATGGCCTGTCCTGGCTTTCTGGATTTTACACTTTTTCAGATGGCCCTTTTGACCGGGGGGAAGTGAGACTTCATTGTAGTGCAGATTTCCTTTGCAAGCTTGCTTGGTTGGCCAAAAAGGGCGTATGCGTTTTTTCCTGAATATATTCAGGAAAAAACGCATACGCCCTTTTTGGCCAAGTGCATCATTGTGGACGTTCTGCCTCTTTTCCTATGCTTTAAATGCAATTCCAGTCTACCTCCTGAAATCGGTTTCCTGCAATTCTGCCCCGCTTTCAAGTCCTCTTGGCAGCCTTACTTCAGTATATTTTTGGACGATAGCTGTCATTTATAACTCTGCAGGTTTGTGAATTACAGTGCCCCTGAGCTCCTTTCTTCAACTCACTTTCTTGTGAGCTGGCCGCAACACCGCAGGATTGCTTCAGGCCCTAATCTGGTTCCGGCTCGGCACGCTGAGCCTTTGGTTAATTCCTCTTCCTGGTGGGAAATGAGAGTTAAATTTGCCCGTCCAGACACCTCCAGCTAGTCTCTCATTGGTTCTCCCTATTCCTGTTCATCTTCCGCAGAAATTGCAAACTGGGCCAAACAGGAGGTTAAAGGCACTGACTCTCCAAGTCGGGAGAGTGTTAGTAAAGCGTCTGGAATGTTGCACCCGAGTACCAGGGGACGAGAACTGAGACATATTGGAACACGTCTCCCGATCACACGGTTGATCATACTCTGGGTTCCACGTGCATGTTTTAGCTGAAGGAAGAATCCCTTAAACCTGGAGAGTTGAGACCCGTGGAATGGGTACCATGCAATATGACTTCAAAGGGTCTTCATTTGCTCACCGAACCTCTCCAATCCTATCACTGCTGCGTTTATGCCCCTGTACACATGCTTGATTTTCTTTCAGAGACATAGCAGTGCATAGCTTTTAAGATACTTACTAGTCAGGTACATTCTTAGGCATTTAATATGGGGTGTTGAGTCCATTTCGTTGAGCAAGGAGTAGTTCTTGTCTATTCTATATTTGGCTTAAGGAACTTTATCTGTGCTCATTTCAATCTCTGGTTTTATGCAGCACCCCAACTCACCTTTCCCCTTAAGCAAGCATAAGTTGGTTTTCTAAATTTGAGACCCTGTTCTGTTTTGTAATCCAGTTCCTGTTTAGCCAAGTTTACATTCCGTGTATTAGTGATATCTTATGATGTTTCTTTTTCTGTGTGACTTATTTCAGTTAGAATCATCATACCTGAATCCACTCATTATGCTGCTACGGGCCTGATGACATAGATTTCATTGCTGAGTGATATTGCATTGTACGTAAGTACCACAACTTCTTTATCCATTTTTCACTTTCTGCGATATTGAACTTGTACCGTAAACGAGGTTCTTGTAAACAGAGCTGTCCCAAACTTTGGGGTGGCTGTGTCTTTTTGATTTTAATTTCCCTAAGCTATAGGACCATAAGTGGAAGTGCCCTAGGCTCTGTTGCTTTGTTTTTTAGATGTTTCAGGAAACACCATACACCTCTCCCGAGTGGCTGTTGGCAATTTACATCCCGCCCATCAGCATAACAAGGCTCCCAGTTCTCCATGGCCTGTCCTGCCTTTCTGGATTTTACACTTTTTTCAGATGGCCCTTTTGACCGGGGGGGGAAGTGAGACTTCATTGTAGTGCAGATTTCCTTTGCAAGCTTGCTTGGTTGGCCAAAAAGGGCGTATGCGTTTTTTCCTGAATATATTCAGGAAAAAACGCATACGCCCTTTTTGGCCAAGCGCATCATTGTGGACGTTCTGCCTCTTTTCCTATGCTTTAAATGCAATTCCAGTCTACCTCCTGAAATCGGTTTCCTGCAATTCTGCCCCGCTTTCAAGTCCTCTTGGCAGCCTTACTTCAGTATATTTTTGGACGATAGCTGTCATTTATAACTCTGCAGGTTTGTGAATTACAGTGCCCCTGAGCTCCTTTCTTCAACTCGCTTTCTTGTGAGCTGGCCGCAACACCGCAGGATTGCTTCAGGCCCTAATCTGGTTCCGGCACGGCACGCTGAGCCTTTGGTTAATTCCTCTTCCTGGTGGGAAATGAGAGTTAAATTTGCCCGTCCAGACACCTCCAGCTAGTCTCTCATTGGTTCTCCCTATTCCTGTTCATCTTCCGCAGAAATTGCAAACTGGGCCAAACAGGAGGTTAAAGGCACTGACTCTCCAAGTCGGGAGAGTGTTAGTAAAGCGTCTGGAATGTTGCACCCGAGTACCAGGGGACGAGAACTGAGACATATTGGAACACGTCTCCCGATCACACGGTTGATCATACTCTGGGTTCCACGTGCATGTTTTAGCTGAAGGAAGAATCCCTTAAACCTGGAGAGTTGAGACCCGTGGAATGGGTACCATGCAATATGACTTCAAAGGGTCTTCATTTGCTCACCGAACCTCTCCAATCCTATCACTGCTGCGTTTATGCCCCTGTACACACGCTTGATTTTCTTTCAGAGACATAGCAATCCATAGGTTTTAAGATACTTACTAGTCAGGTACATTCTTAGGCGTTTAATATGGGGTGTTGAGTCCATTTCGTTGAGCAAGGAGTAGTTCTTGTCTATTCTATATTTGGCTTAAGGAACTTTATCTGTGTTCATTTAAATCTCTGGTTTTATGCAGCACCCCAACTCACCTTTCCCCTTAAGCAAGCATAAGTTGGTTTTCTAAATTTGAGACCCTGTTCTGTTTTGTAATCCAGTTCCTGTGTAGCCAAGTTTACATCCCGTGTATTAGTGATATCTTATGATGTTTCTTTTTCTGTGTGACTTATTTCAGTTAGAATCATCATACCTGAATCCACTCATTATGCTGCTACGGGCCTGATGACATAGATTTCATTGCTGAGTGATATTGCATTGTACGTAAGTACCACAACTTCTTTATCCATTTTTCACTTTCTGCGATATTGAACTTGTACCGTAAACGAGGTTCTTGTAAACAGAGCCATCCCAAACTTTGGGGTGGCTGTGTCTTTTTGATTTTAATTTCCCTAAGCTATAGGACCATAAGTGGAAGTGCCCTAGGCTCTGTTGCTTTGTTTTTTAGATGTTTCAGGAAACACCATACACCTCTCCCAAGTGGCTCTTGGCAATTGACATCCCGCCCATCAGCATAACAAGGCTCCCAGTTCTCCATGGCCTGTCCTGCCTTTCTGGATTTTACACTTTTTCAGATGTCCCTTTTGACCGGGGGGAAGTGAGACTTCATTGTAGTGCAGATTTCCTTTGCAAGCTTGCTTGGTTGGCCAAAAAGGGCGTATGCGTTTTTTCCTGAATATATTCAGGAAAAAACGCATACGCCCTTTTTGGCCAAGCGCATCATTGTGGACATTCTGCCTCTTTTCCTATGCTTTAAATGCAATTCCAGTCTACCTCCTGAAATCGGTTTCCTGCAATTCTGCCCCGCTTTCAAGTCCTCTTGGCAGCCTTACTTCAGTATATTTTTGGACGATAGCTGTCATTTATAACTCTGCAGGTTTGTGAATTACAGTGTCCCTGAGCTCCTTTCTTCAACTCGCTTTCTTGTGAGCTGGCCGCAACACCGCAGGATTGCTTCAGGCCCTAATCTGTTTCCGGCACGGCACGCTGAGCCTTTGGTTAATTCCTCTTCCTGGTGGGAAATGAGAGTTAAATTTGCCCGTCCAGACACCTCCAGCTAGTCTCTCATTGGTTCTCCCTATTCCTGTTCATCTTCCGCAGAAATTGCAAACTGGGCCAAACAGGAGGTTAAAGGCACTGACTCTCCAAGTCGGGAGAGTGGTAGTAAAGCGTCTGGAATGTTGCACCCGAGTACCAGGGGACGAGAACTGAGACATATTGGAACACGTCTCCCGATCACATGGTTGATCATACTCTGGGTTCCACGTGCATGTTTTACCTGAAGGCAGAATCCCTTAAACCTGGAGAGTTGAGACCCGTGGAATGGGTACCATGCAATATGACTTCAAAGGGTCTTCATTTGCTCACCGAACGTCTCCAATCCTATCACTGCTGCGTTTATGCCCCTGTACACACGCTTGATTTTCTTTCAGAGACATAGCAATCCATAGGTTTTAAGATACATACTAGTCAGGTACATTCTTAGGCGTTTAATATGGGGTGTTGAGTCCATTTCGTTGAGCAAGGAGTAGTTCTTGTCTATTCCATATTTGGCTTAAGGAACTTTATCTGTGCTCATTTCAATCTCTGGTTTGATGCAGCACCCCAACTCACCTTTCCCCTTAAGCAAGCATAAGTTGGTTTTCTAAATTTGAGACCCTGTTCTGTTTTGTAATCCAGTTCCTGTGTAGCCAAGTTTACATTCCGTGTATTAGTGATATCTTATGATGTTTCTTTTTCTGTGTGACTTATTTCAGTTAGAATCATCATACCTGAATCCACTCATTATGCTGCTACGGGCCTGATGACATAGATTTCATTGCTGAGTGATATTGCATTGTACGTAAGTACCACAACTTCTTTATCCATTTTTCACTTTCTGCGATATTGAACTTGTACCGTAAACGAGGTTCTTGTAAACAGAGCTGTCCCAAACTTTGGGGTGGCTGTGTCTTTTTGATTTTAATTTCCCTAAGCTATAGGACCATAAGTGGAAGTGCCCTAGGCTCTGTTGCTTTGTTTTTTAGATGTTTCAGGAAACACCATACACCTCTCCCGAGTGGCTGTTGGCAATTTACATCCCGCCCATCAGCATAACAAGGCTCCCAGTTCTCCATGGCCTGTCCTGCCTTTCTGGATTTTACACTTTTTTCAGATGGCCCTTTTGACCGGGGGGAAGTGAGACTTCATTGTAGTGCAGATTTCCTTTGCAAGCTTGCTTGGTTGGCCAAAAAGGGCGTATGCGTTTTTTCCTGAGTATATTCAGGAAAAAACGCATACGCCCTTTTTGGCCAAGTGCATCATTGTGGACGTTCTGCCTCTTTTCCTATGCTTTAAATGCAATTCCAGTCTACCTCCTGAAATCGGTTTCCTGCAATTCTGCCCCGCTTTCAAGTCCTCTTGGCAGCCTTACTTCAGTATATTTTTGGACGATAGCTGTCATTTATAACTCTGCAGGTTTGTGAATTACAGTGCCCCTGAGCTCCTTTCTTCAACTCGTTTTCTTGTGAGCTGGCCGCAACACCGCAGGATTGCTTCAGGCCCTAATCTGTTTCCGGCTCGGCACGCTGAGCCTTTGGTTAATTCCTCTTCCTGGTGGGAAATGAGAGTTAAATTTGCCCATCCAGACACCTCTAGCTAGTCTCTCATTGGTTCTCCCTTTTCCTGTTCATCTTCCGCAGAAATTGCAAACTGGATCAAACAGGAGGTTAAAGGCACTGACTCTCCAAGTCGGGAGAGTGTTAGTAAAGCGTCTGGAATGTTGCACCCGAGTACCAGGGGATGAGAACTGAGACATATTGGAACACGTCTCCCGATCACACGGTTGATCATACTCTGGGTTCCACGTGCATGTTTTAGCTGAAGGAAGAATCCCTTAAACCTGGAGAGTTGAGACCCGTGGAATGGGTACCATGCAATATGACTTCAAAGGGTCTTCATTTGCTCACCGAACGTCTCCAATCCTATCACTGCTGCGTTTATGCCCCTGTACACACGCTTGATTTTCTTTCAGAGACATAGCAATCCATAGGTTTTAAGATACTTACTAGTCAGGTACATTGTTAGGCGTTTAATATGGGGTGTTGAGTCCATTTCGTTGAGCAAGGAGTAGTTCTTGTCTATTCCATATTTGGCTTAAGGAACTTTATCTGTGCTCATTTCAATCTCTGGTTTGATGCAGCACCCCAACTCACCTTTCCCCTTAAGCAAGCATAAGTTGGTTTTCTAAATTTGAGACCCTGTTCTGTTTTGTAATCCAGTTCCTGTGTAGCCAAGTTTACATTCCGTGTATTAGTGATATCTTATGATGTTTCTTTTTCTGTGTGACTTATTTCAGTTAGAATCATCATACCTGAATCCACTCATTATGCTGCTACGGGCCTGATGACATAGATTTCATTGCTGAGTGATATTGCATTGTACGTAAGTACCACAACTTCTTTATCCATTTTTCACTTTCTGCGATATTGAACTTGTACCGTAAACGAGGTTCTTGTAAACAGAGCTGTCCCAAACTTTGGGGTGGCTGTGTCTTTTTGATTTTAATTTCCCTAAGCTATAGGACCATAAGTGGAAGTGCCCTAGGCTCTGTTGCTTTGTTTTTTAGATGTTTCAGGAAACACCATACACCTCTCCCGAGTGGCTGTTGGCAATTTACATCCCGCCCATCAGCATAACAAGGCTCCCAGTTCTCCATGGCCTGTCCTGCCTTTCTGGATTTTACACTTTTTTCAGATGGCCCTTTTGACCGGGGGGAAGTGAGACTTCATTGTAGTGCAGATTTCCTTTGCAAGCTTGCTTGGTTGGCCAAAAAGGGCGTATGCGTTTTTTCCTGAATATATTCAGGAAAAAACGCATACGCCCTTTTTGGCCAAGCGCATCATTGTGGACGTTCTGCCTCTTTTCCTATGCTTTAAATGCAATTCCAGTCTACCTCCTGAAATCGGTTTCCTGCAATTCTGCCCCGCTTTCAAGTCCTCTTGGCAGCCTTACTTCAGTATATTTTTGGACGATAGCTGTCATTTATAACTCTGCAGGTTTGTGAATTACAGTGCCCCTGAGCTCCTTTCTTCAACTCGCTTTCTTGTGAGCTGGCCGCAACACCGCAGGATTGCTTCAGGCCCTAATCTGGTTCCGGCACGGCACGCTGAGCCTTTGGTTAATTCCTCTTCCTGGTGGGAAATGAGAGTTAAATTTGCCCGTCCAGACACCTCCAGCTAGTCTCTCATTGGTTCTCCCTATTCCTGTTCATCTTCCGCAGAAATTGCAAACTGGGCCAAACAGGAGGTTAAAGGCACTGACTCTCCAAGTCGGGAGAGTGTTAGTAAAGCGTCTGGAATGTTGCACCCGAGTACCAGGGGACGAGAACTGAGACATATTGGAACACGTCTCCCGATCACACGGTTGATCATACTCTGGGTTCCACGTGCATGTTTTAGCTGAAGGAAGAATCCCTTAAACCTGGAGAGTTGAGACCCGTGGAATGGGTACCATGCAATATGACTTCAAAGGGTCTTCATTTGCTCACCGAACCTCTCCAATCCTATCACTGCTGCGTTTATGCCCCTGTACACACGCTTGATTTTCTTTCAGACACATAGCAATCCATAGGTTTTAAGATACTTACTAGTCAGGTACATTCTTAGGCGTTTAATATGGGGTGTTGAGTCCATTTCGTTGAGCAAGGAGTAGTTCTTGTCTATTCTATATTTGGCTTAAGGAACTTTATCTGTGTTCATTTAAATCTCTGGTTTTATGCAGCACCCCAACTCACCTTTCCCCTTAAGCAAGCATAAGTTGGTTTTCTAAATTTGAGACACTGTTCTGTTTTGTAATCCAGTTCCTGTGTAGCCAAGTTTACATCCCGTGTATTAGTGATATCTTATGATGTTTCTTTTTCTGTGTGACTTATTTCAGTTAGAATCATCATACCTGAATCCACTCATTATGCTGCTACGGGCCTGATGACATAGATTTCATTGCTGAGTGATATTGCATTGTACGTAAGTACCACAACTTCTTTATCCATTTTTCACTTTCTGCGATATTGAACTTGTACCGTAAACGAGGTTCTTGTAAACAGAGCCATCCCAAACTTTGGGGTGGCTGTGTCTTTTTGATTTTAATTTCCCTAAGCTATAGGACCATAAGTGGAAGTGCCCTAGGCTCTGTTGCTTTGTTTTTTAGATGTTTCAGGAAACACCATACACCTCTCCCAAGTGGCTCTTGGCAATTGACATCCCGCCCATCAGCATAACAAGGCTCCCAGTTCTCCATGGCCTGTCCTGCCTTTCTGGATTTTACACTTTTTCAGATGTCCCTTTTGACCGGGGGGAAGTGAGACTTCATTGTAGTGCAGATTTCCTTTGCAAGCTTGCTTGGTTGGCCAAAAAGGGCGTATGCGTTTTTTCCTGAATATATTCAGGAAAAAACGCATACGCCCTTTTTGGCCAAGCGCATCATTGTGGACATTCTGCCTCTTTTCCTATGCTTTAAATGCAATTCCAGTCTACCTCCTGAAATCGGTTTCCTGCAATTCTGCCCCGCTTTCAAGTCCTCTTGGCAGCCTTACTTCAGTATATTTTTGGACGATAGCTGTCATTTATAACTCTGCAGGTTTGTGAATTACAGTGTCCCTGAGCTCCTTTCTTCAACTCGCTTTCTTGTGAGCTGGCCGCAACACCGCAGGATTGCTTCAGGCCCTAATCTGTTTCCGGCACGGCACGCTGAGCCTTTGGTTAATTCCTCTTCCTGGTGGGAAATGAGAGTTAAATTTGCCCGTCCAGACACCTCCAGCTAGTCTCTCATTGGTTCTCCCTATTCCTGTTCATCTTCCGCAGAAATTGCAAACTGGGCCAAACAGGAGGTTAAAGGCACTGACTCTCCAAGTCGGGAGAGTGGTAGTAAAGCGTCTGGAATGTTGCACCCGAGTACCAGGGGACGAGAACTGAGACATATTGGAACACGTCTCCCGATCACATGGTTGATCATACTCTGGGTTCCACGTGCATGTTTTACCTGAAGGCAGAATCCCTTAAACCTGGAGAGTTGAGACCCGTGGAATGGGTACCATGCAATATGACTTCAAAGGGTCTTCATTTGCTCACCGAACGTCTCCAATCCTATCACTGCTGCGTTTATGCCCCTGTACACACGCTTGATTTTCTTTCAGAGACATAGCAATCCATAGGTTTTAAGATACATACTAGTCAGGTACATTCTTAGGCGTTTAATATGGGGTGTTGAGTCCATTTCGTTGAGCAAGGAGTAGTTCTTGTCTATTCCATATTTGGCTTAAGGAACTTTATCTGTGCTCATTTCAATCTCTGGTTTGATGCAGCACCCCAACTCACCTTTCCCCTTAAGCAAGCATAAGTTGGTTTTCTAAATTTGAGACCCTGTTCTGTTTTGTAATCCAGTTCCTGTGTAGCCAAGTTTACATTCCGTGTATTAGTGATATCTTATGATGTTTCTTTTTCTGTGTGACTTATTTCAGTTAGAATCATCATACCTGAATCCACTCATTATGCTGCTACGGGCCTGATGACATAGATTTCATTGCTGAGTGATATTGCATTGTACGTAAGTACCACAACTTCTTTATCCATTTTTCACTTTCTGCGATATTGAACTTGTACCGTAAACGAGGTTCTTGTAAACAGAGCTGTCCCAAACTTTGGGGTGGCTGTGTCTTTTTGATTTTAATTTCCCTAAGCTATAGGACCATAAGTGGAAGTGCCCTAGGCTCTGTTGCTTTGTTTTTTAGATGTTTCAGGAAACACCATACACCTCTCCCGAGTGGCTGTTGGCAATTTACATCCCGCCCATCAGCATAACAAGGCTCCCAGTTCTCCATGGCCTGTCCTGCCTTTCTGGATTTTACACTTTTTTCAGATGGCCCTTTTGACCGGGGGGAAGTGAGACTTCATTGTAGTGCAGATTTCCTTTGCAAGCTTGCTTGGTTGGCCAAAAAGGGCGTATGCGTTTTTTCCTGAGTATATTCAGGAAAAAACGCATACGCCCTTTTTGGCCAAGTGCATCATTGTGGACGTTCTGCCTCTTTTCCTATGCTTTAAATGCAATTCCAGTCTACCTCCTGAAATCGGTTTCCTGCAATTCTGCCCCGCTTTCAAGTCCTCTTGGCAGCCTTACTTCAGTATATTTTTGGACGATAGCTGTCATTTATAACTCTGCAGGTTTGTGAATTACAGTGCCCCTGAGCTCCTTTCTTCAACTCGTTTTCTTGTGAGCTGGCCGCAACACCGCAGGATTGCTTCAGGCCCTAATCTGTTTCCGGCTCGGCACGCTGAGCCTTTGGTTAATTCCTCTTCCTGGTGGGAAATGAGAGTTAAATTTGCCCATCCAGACACCTCTAGCTAGTCTCTCATTGGTTCTCCCTTTTCCTGTTCATCTTCCGCAGAAATTGCAAACTGGATCAAACAGGAGGTTAAAGGCACTGACTCTCCAAGTCGGGAGAGTGTTAGTAAAGCGTCTGGAATGTTGCACCCGAGTACCAGGGGATGAGAACTGAGACATATTGGAACACGTCTCCCGATCACACGGTTGATCATACTCTGGGTTCCACGTGCATGTTTTAGCTGAAGGAAGAATCCCTTAAACCTGGAGAGTTGAGACCCGTGGAATGGGTACCATGCAATATGACTTCAAAGGGTCTTCATTTGCTCACCGAACGTCTCCAATCCTATCACTGCTGCGTTTATGCCCCTGTACACACGCTTGATTTTCTTTCAGAGACATAGCAATCCATAGGTTTTAAGATACTTACTAGTCAGGTACATTGTTAGGCGTTTAATATGGGGTGTTGAGTCCATTTCGTTGAGCAAGGAGTAGTTCTTGTCTATTCCATATTTGGCTTAAGGAACTTTATCTGTGCTCATTTCAATCTCTGGTTTGATGCAGCACCCCAACTCACCTTTCCCCTTAAGCAAGCATAAGTTGGTTTTCTAAATTTGAGACCCTGTTCTGTTTTGTAATCCAGTTCCTGTGTAGCCAAGTTTACATTCCGTGTATTAGTGATATCTTATGATGTTTCTTTTTCTGTGTGACTTATTTCAGTTAGAATCATCATACCTGAATCCACTCATTATGCTGCTACGGGCCTGATGACATAGATTTCATTGCTGAGTGATATTGCATTGTACGTAAGTACCACAACTTCTTTATCCATTTTTCACTTTCTGCGATATTGAACTTGTACCGTAAACGAGGTTCTTGTAAACAGAGCTGTCCCAAACTTTGGGGTGGCTGTGTCTTTTTGATTTTAATTTCCCTAAGCTATAGGACCATAAGTGGAAGTGCCCTAGGCTCTGTTGCTTTGTTTTTTAGATGTTTCAGGAAACACCATACACCTCTCCCGAGTGGCTGTTGGCAATTTACATCCCGCCCATCAGCATAACAAGGCTCCCAGTTCTCCATGGCCTGTCCTGCCTTTCTGGATTTTACACTTTTTTCAGATGGCCCTTTTGACCGGGGGGAAGTGAGACTTCATTGTAGTGCAGATTTCCTTTGCAAGCTTGCTTGGTTGGCCAAAAAGGGCGTATGCGTTTTTTCCTGAATATATTCAGGAAAAAACGCATACGCCCTTTTTGGCCAAGCGCATCATTGTGGACGTTCTGCCTCTTTTCCTATGCTTTAAATGCAATTCCAGTCTACCTCCTGAAATCGGTTTCCTGCAATTCTGCCCCGCTTTCAAGTCCTCTTGGCAGCCTTACTTCAGTATATTTTTGGACGATAGCTGTCATTTATAACTCTGCAGGTTTGTGAATTACAGTGCCCCTGAGCTCCTTTCTTCAACTCGCTTTCTTGTGAGCTGGCCGCAACACCGCAGGATTGCTTCAGGCCCTAATCTGGTTCCGGCACGGCACGCTGAGCCTTTGGTTAATTCCTCTTCCTGGTGGGAAATGAGAGTTAAATTTGCCCGTCCAGACACCTCCAGCTAGTCTCTCATTGGTTCTCCCTATTCCTGTTCATCTTCCGCAGAAATTGCAAACTGGGCCAAACAGGAGGTTAAAGGCACTGACTCTCCAAGTCGGGAGAGTGTTAGTAAAGCGTCTGGAATGTTGCACCCGAGTACCAGGGGACGAGAACTGAGACATATTGGAACACGTCTCCCGATCACACGGTTGATCATACTCTGGGTTCCACGTGCATGTTTTAGCTGAAGGAAGAATCCCTTAAACCTGGAGAGTTGAGACCCGTGGAATGGGTACCATGCAATATGACTTCAAAGGGTCTTCATTTGCTCACCGAACCTCTCCAATCCTATCACTGCTGCGTTTATGCCCCTGTACACACGCTTGATTTTCTTTCAGACACATAGCAATCCATAGGTTTTAAGATACTTACTAGTCAGGTACATTCTTAGGCGTTTAATATGGGGTGTTGAGTCCATTTCGTTGAGCAAGGAGTAGTTCTTGTCTATTCTATATTTGGCTTAAGGAACTTTATCTGTGTTCATTTAAATCTCTGGTTTTATGCAGCACCCCAACTCACCTTTCCCCTTAAGCAAGCATAAGTTGGTTTTCTAAATTTGAGACACTGTTCTGTTTTGTAATCCAGTTCCTGTGTAGCCAAGTTTACATCCCGTGTATTAGTGATATCTTATGATGTTTCTTTTTCTGTGTGACTTATTTCAGTTAGAATCATCATACCTGAATCCACTCATTATGCTGCTACGGGCCTGATGACATAGATTTCATTGCTGAGTGATATTGCATTGTACGTAAGTACCACAACTTCTTTATCCATTTTTCACTTTCTGCGATATTGAACTTGTACCGTAAACGAGGTTCTTGTAAACAGAGCCATCCCAAACTTTGGGGTGGCTGTGTCTTTTTGATTTTAATTTCCCTAAGCTATAGGACCATAAGTGGAAGTGCCCTAGGCTCTGTTGCTTTGTTTTTTAGATGTTTCAGGAAACACCATACACCTCTCCCAAGTGGCTCTTGGCAATTGACATCCCGCCCATCAGCATAACAAGGCTCCCAGTTCTCCATGGCCTGTCCTGCCTTTCTGGATTTTACACTTTTTCAGATGTCCCTTTTGACCGGGGGGAAGTGAGACTTCATTGTAGTGCAGATTTCCTTTGCAAGCTTGCTTGGTTGGCCAAAAAGGGCGTATGCGTTTTTTCCTGAATATATTCAGGAAAAAACGCATACGCCCTTTTTGGCCAAGCGCATCATTGTGGACATTCTGCCTCTTTTCCTATGCTTTAAATGCAATTCCAGTCTACCTCCTGAAATCGGTTTCCTGCAATTCTGCCCCGCTTTCAAGTCCTCTTGGCAGCCTTACTTCAGTATATTTTTGGACGATAGCTGTCATTTATAACTCTGCAGGTTTGTGAATTACAGTGTCCCTGAGCTCCTTTCTTCAACTCGCTTTCTTGTGAGCTGGCCGCAACACCGCAGGATTGCTTCAGGCCCTAATCTGTTTCCGGCACGGCACGCTGAGCCTTTGGTTAATTCCTCTTCCTGGTGGGAAATGAGAGTTAAATTTGCCCGTCCAGACACCTCCAGCTAGTCTCTCATTGGTTCTCCCTATTCCTGTTCATCTTCCGCAGAAATTGCAAACTGGGCCAAACAGGAGGTTAAAGGCACTGACTCTCCAAGTCGGGAGAGTGGTAGTAAAGCGTCTGGAATGTTGCACCCGAGTACCAGGGGACGAGAACTGAGACATATTGGAACACGTCTCCCGATCACATGGTTGATCATACTCTGGGTTCCACGTGCATGTTTTACCTGAAGGCAGAATCCCTTAAACCTGGAGAGTTGAGACCCGTGGAATGGGTACCATGCAATATGACTTCAAAGGGTCTTCATTTGCTCACCGAACGTCTCCAATCCTATCACTGCTGCGTTTATGCCCCTGTACACACGCTTGATTTTCTTTCAGAGACATAGCAATCCATAGGTTTTAAGATACATACTAGTCAGGTACATTCTTAGGCGTTTAATATGGGGTGTTGAGTCCATTTCGTTGAGCAAGGAGTAGTTCTTGTCTATTCCATATTTGGCTTAAGGAACTTTATCTGTGCTCATTTCAATCTCTGGTTTGATGCAGCACCCCAACTCACCTTTCCCCTTAAGCAAGCATAAGTTGGTTTTCTAAATTTGAGACCCTGTTCTGTTTTGTAATCCAGTTCCTGTGTAGCCAAGTTTACATTCCGTGTATTAGTGATATCTTATGATGTTTCTTTTTCTGTGTGACTTATTTCAGTTAGAATCATCATACCTGAATCCACTCATTATGCTGCTACGGGCCTGATGACATAGATTTCATTGCTGAGTGATATTGCATTGTACGTAAGTACCACAACTTCTTTATCCATTTTTCACTTTCTGCGATATTGAACTTGTACCGTAAACGAGGTTCTTGTAAACAGAGCTGTCCCAAACTTTGGGGTGGCTGTGTCTTTTTGATTTTAATTTCCCTAAGCTATAGGACCATAAGTGGAAGTGCCCTAGGCTCTGTTGCTTTGTTTTTTAGATGTTTCAGGAAACACCATACACCTCTCCCGAGTGGCTGTTGGCAATTTACATCCCGCCCATCAGCATAACAAGGCTCCCAGTTCTCCATGGCCTGTCCTGCCTTTCTGGATTTTACACTTTTTTCAGATGGCCCTTTTGACCGGGGGGAAGTGAGACTTCATTGTAGTGCAGATTTCCTTTGCAAGCTTGCTTGGTTGGCCAAAAAGGGCGTATGCGTTTTTTCCTGAGTATATTCAGGAAAAAACGCATACGCCCTTTTTGGCCAAGTGCATCATTGTGGACGTTCTGCCTCTTTTCCTATGCTTTAAATGCAATTCCAGTCTACCTCCTGAAATCGGTTTCCTGCAATTCTGCCCCGCTTTCAAGTCCTCTTGGCAGCCTTACTTCAGTATATTTTTGGACGATAGCTGTCATTTATAACTCTGCAGGTTTGTGAATTACAGTGCCCCTGAGCTCCTTTCTTCAACTCGTTTTCTTGTGAGCTGGCCGCAACACCGCAGGATTGCTTCAGGCCCTAATCTGTTTCCGGCTCGGCACGCTGAGCCTTTGGTTAATTCCTCTTCCTGGTGGGAAATGAGAGTTAAATTTGCCCATCCAGACACCTCTAGCTAGTCTCTCATTGGTTCTCCCTTTTCCTGTTCATCTTCCGCAGAAATTGCAAACTGGATCAAACAGGAGGTTAAAGGCACTGACTCTCCAAGTCGGGAGAGTGTTAGTAAAGCGTCTGGAATGTTGCACCCGAGTACCAGGGGATGAGAACTGAGACATATTGGAACACGTCTCCCGATCACACGGTTGATCATACTCTGGGTTCCACGTGCATGTTTTAGCTGAAGGCAGAATCCCTTAAACCTGGAGAGTTGAGACCCGTGGAATGGGTACCATGCAATATGACTTCAAAGGGTCTTCATTTGCTCACCGAACGTCTCCAATCCTATCACTGCTGCGTTTATGCCCCTGTACACACGCTTGATTTTCTTTCAGAGACATAGCAATCCATAGGTTTTAAGATACTTACTAGTCAGGTACATTCTTAGGCGTTTAATATGGGGTGTTGAGTCCATTTCGTTGAGCAAGGAGTAGTTCTTGTCTATTCCATATTTGGCTTAAGGAACTTTATCTGTGCTCATTTCAATCTCTGGTTTGATGCAGCACCCCAACTCACCTTTCCCCTTAAGCAAGCATAAGTTGGTTTTCTAAATTTGAGACCCTGTTCTGTTTTGTAATCCAGTTCCTGTGTAGCCAAGTTTACATTCCGTGTATTAGTGATATCTTATGATGTTTCTTTTTCTGTGTGACTTATTTCAGTTAGAATCATCATACCTGAATCCACTCATTATGCTGCTACGGGCCTGATGACATAGATTTCATTGCTGAGTGATATTGCATTGTACGTAAGTACCACAACTTCTTTATCCATTTTTCACTTTCTGCGATATTGAACTTGTACCGTAAACGAGGTTCTTGTAAACAGAGCTGTCCCAAACTTTGGGGTGGCTGTGTCTTTTTGATTTTAATTTCCCTAAGCTATAGGACCATAAGTGGAAGTGCCCTAGGCTCTGTTGCTTTGTTTTTTAGATGTTTCAGGAAACACCATACACCTCTCCCGAGTGGCTGTTGGCAATTTACATCCCGCCCATCAGCATAACAAGGCTCCCAGTTCTCCATGGCCTGTCCTGCCTTTCTGGATTTTACACTTTTTTCAGATGGCCCTTTTGACCGGGGGGAAGTGAGACTTCATTGTAGTGCAGATTTCCTTTGCAAGCTTGCTTGGTTGGCCAAAAAGGGCGTATGCGTTTTTTCCTGAATATATTCAGGAAAAAACGCATACGCCCTTTTTGGCCAAGCGCATCATTGTGGACGTTCTGCCTCTTTTCCTATGCTTTAAATGCAATTCCAGTCTACCTCCTGAAATCGGTTTCCTGCAATTCTGCCCCGCTTTCAAGTCCTCTTGGCAGCCTTACTTCAGTATATTTTTGGACGATAGCTGTCATTTATAACTCTGCAGGTTTGTGAATTACAGTGCCCCTGAGCTCCTTTCTTCAACTCGCTTTCTTGTGAGCTGGCCGCAACACCGCAGGATTGCTTCAGGCCCTAATCTGGTTCCGGCACGGCACGCTGAGCCTTTGGTTAATTCCTCTTCCTGGTGGGAAATGAGAGTTAAATTTGCCCGTCCAGACACCTCCAGCTAGTCTCTCATTGGTTCTCCCTATTCCTGTTCATCTTCCGCAGAAATTGCAAACTGGGCCAAACAGGAGGTTAAAGGCACTGACTCTCCAAGTCGGGAGAGTGTTAGTAAAGCGTCTGGAATGTTGCACCCGAGTACCAGGGGACGAGAACTGAGACATATTGGAACACGTCTCCCGATCACACGGTTGATCATACTCTGGGTTCCACGTGCATGTTTTAGCTGAAGGAAGAATCCCTTAAACCTGGAGAGTTGAGACCCGTGGAATGGGTACCATGCAATATGACTTCAAAGGGTCTTCATTTGCTCACCGAACTCTCCAATCCTATCACTGCTGCGTTTATGCCCCTGTACACACGCTTGATTTTCTTTCAGACACATAGCAATCCATAGGTTTTAAGATACTTACTAGTCAGGTACATTCTTAGGCGTTTAATATGGGGTGTTGAGTCCATTTCGTTGAGCAAGGAGTAGTTCTTGTCTATTCTATATTTGGCTTAAGGAACTTTATCTGTGTTCATTTAAATCTCTGGTTTTATGCAGCACCCCAACTCACCTTTCCCCTTAAGCAAGCATAAGTTGGTTTTCTAAATTTGAGACACTGTTCTGTTTTGTAATCCAGTTCCTGTGTAGCCAAGTTTACATCCCGTGTATTAGTGATATCTTATGATGTTTCTTTTTCTGTGTGACTTATTTCAGTTAGAATCATCATACCTGAATCCACTCATTATGCTGCTACGGGCCTGATGACATAGATTTCATTGCTGAGTGATATTGCATTGTACGTAAGTACCACAACTTCTTTATCCATTTTTCACTTTCTGCGATATTGAACTTCTACCGTAAACGAGGTTCTTGTAAACAGAGCCATCCCAAACTTTGGGGTGGCTGTGTCTTTTTGATTTTAATTTCCCTAAGCTATAGGACCATAAGTGGAAGTGCCCTAGGCTCTGTTGCTTTGTTTTTTAGATGTTTCAGGAAACACCATACACCTCTCCCAAGTGGCTCTTGGCAATTGACATCCCGCCCATCAGCATAACAAGGCTCCCAGTTCTCCATGGCCTGTCCTGCCTTTCTGGATTTTACACTTTTTCAGATGGCCCTTTTGACCGGGGGGAAGTGAGACTTCATTGTAGTGCAGATTTCCTTTGCAAGCTTGCTCGGTTGGCCAAAAAGGGCGTATGCGTTTTTTCCTGAATATATTCAGGAAAAAACGCATACGCCCTTTTTGGCCAAGCGCATCATTGTGGACGTTCTGCCTCTTTTCCTATGCTTTAAATGCAATTCCAGTCTACCTCCTGAAATCGGTTTCCTGCAATTCTGCCCCGCTTTCAAGTCCTCTTGGCAGCCTTACTTCAGTATATTTTTGGACGATAGCTGTCATTTATAACTCTGCAGGTTTGTGAATTACAGTGCCCCTGAGCTCCTTTCTTCAACTCGCTTTCTTGTGAGCTGGCCGCAACACCGCAGGATTGCTTCAGGCCCTAATCTGGTTCCGGCACGGCACGCTGAGCCTTTGGTTAATTCCTCTTCCTGGTGGGAAATGAGAGTTAAATTTGCCCGTCCAGACACCTCCACCTAGTCTCTCATTGGTTCTCCCTATTCCTGTTCACCTTCCTCAGAAATTGCAAATGGGCCAAACAGGAGGTTAAAGGCACTGACTCTCCAAGTCGGGAGAGTGTTAGTAAAGTGTGTGGAATGTTGCACCCGAGTACCAGGGGACGAGAACTGAGACATATTGGAACACGTCTCCCGATCACACGGTTGATCATACTCTGGGTTCCACGTGCATGTTTTACCTGAAGGCAGAATCCCTTAAACCTGGAGAGTTGAGACCCGTGGAATGGGTACCATGCAATATGACTTCAAAGGGTCTTCATTTGCTCACCGAACGTCTCCAATCCTATCACTGCTGCGTTTATGCCCCTGTACACACGCTTGATTTTCTTTCAGAGACATAGCAATCCATAGGTTTTAAGATACTTACTAGTCAGGTACATTCTTAGGCGTTTAATATGGGGTGTTGAGTCCATTTCGTTGAGCAAGGAGTAGTTCTTGTCTATTCCATATTTGGCTTAAGGAACTTTATCTGTGCTCATTTCAATCTCTGGTTTGATGCAGCACCCCAACTCACCTTTCCCCTTAAGCAAGCATAAGTTGGTTTTCTAAATTTGAGACCCTGTTCTGTTTTGTAATCCAGTTCCTGTGTAGCCAAGTTTACATTCCGTGTATTAGTGATATCTTATGATGTTTCTTTTTCTGTGTGACTTATTTCAGTTAGAATCATCATACCTGAATCCACTCATTATGCTGCTACGGGCCTGATGACATAGATTTCATTGCTGAGTGATATTGCATTGTACGTAAGTACCACAACTTCTTTATCCATTTTTCACTTTCTGCGATATTGAACTTGTACCGTAAACAAGGTTCTTGTAAACAGAGCTGTCCCAAACTTTGGGGTGGCTGTGTCCTTTTGATTTTAATTTCCCTAAGCTATAGGACCATAAGTGGAAGTGCCCTAGGCTCTGTTGCTTTGTTTTTTAGATGTTTCAGGAAACACCATACACCTCTCCCGAGTGGCTGTTGGCAATTTACATCCCGCCCATCAGCATAACAAGGCTCCCAGTTCTCCATGGCCTGTCCTGCCTTTCTGGATTTTACACTTTTTTCAGATGGCCCTTTTGACCGGGGGGAAGTGAGACTTCATTGTAGTGCAGATTTCCTTTGCAAGCTTGCTTGGTTGGCCAAAAAGGGCGTATGCGTTTTTTCCTGAATATATTCAGGAAAAAACGCATACGCCCTTTTTGGCCAAGTGCATCATTGTGGACGTTCTGCCTCTTTTCCTATGCTTTAAATGCAATTCCAGTCTACCTCCTGAAATCGGTTTCCTGCAATTCTGCCCCGCTTTCAAGTCCTCTTGGCAGCCTTACTTCAGTATATTTTTGGACGATAGCTGTCATTTATAACTCTGCAGGTTTGTGAATTACAGTGCCCCTGAGCTCCTTTCTTCAACTCGCTTTCTTGTGAGCTGGCCGCAAAACTGCAGGATTGCTTCAGGCCCTAATCTGGTTCCGGCACGGCACGCTGAGCCTTTGGTTAATTCCTCTTCCTGGTGGGAAATGAGAGTTAAATTTGCCCGTCCAGACACCTCCACCTAGTCTCTCATTGGTTCTCCCTATTCCTGTTCACCTTCCTCAGAAATTGCAAACTGGGCCAAACAGGAGGTTAAAGGCACTGACTCTCCAAGTCGGGAGAGTGTTAGTAAAGTGTGTGGAATGTTGCACCCGAGTACCAGGGGACGAGAACTGAGACATATTGGAACACGTCTCCCGATCACACGGTTGATCATACTCTGGGTTCCACGTGCATGTTTTACCTGAAGGCAGAATCCCTTAAACCTGGAGAGTTGAGACCCGTGGAATGGGTACCATGCAATATGACTTCAAAGGGTCTTCATTTGCTCACCGAACGTCTCCAATCCTATCACTGCTGCGTTTATGCCCCTGTACACACGCTTGATTTTCTTTCAGAGACATAGCAATCCATAGGTTTTAAGATACTTACTAGTCAGGTACATTCTTAGGCGTTTAATATGGGGTGTTGAGTCCATTTCGTTGAGCAAGGAGTAGTTCTTGTCTATTCCATATTTGGCTTAAGGAACTTTATCTGTGCTCATTTCAATCTCTGGTTTGATGCAGCACCCCAACTCACCTTTCCCCTTAAGCAAGCATAAGTTGGTTTTCTAAATTTGAGACCCTGTTCTGTTTTGTAATCCAGTTCCTGTGTAGCCAAGTTTACATTCCGTGTATTAGTGATATCTTATGATGTTTCTTTTTCTGTGTGACTTATTTCAGTTAGAATCATCATACCTGAATCCACTCATTATGCTGCTACGGGC
Organism: Leucopleurus acutus; assembly: GCF_964270905.1. Classification (NCBI taxonomy): domain Eukaryota; kingdom Metazoa; phylum Chordata; class Mammalia; order Artiodactyla; family Delphinidae; genus Leucopleurus; species Leucopleurus acutus. Next base: position 67,124 of record NW_028138897.1, read on the forward strand.
CTGATGACATAGATTTCATTGCTGAGTGATATTGCATTGTACGTAAGTACCACAACTTCTTTATCCATTTTTCACTTTCTGCGATATTGAACTTGTACCGTAAACGAGGTTCTTGTAAACAGAGCCGTCCCAAACTTTGGGGTGGCTGTGTCTTTTTGATTTTAATTTCCCTAAGCTATAGGACCATAAGTAGAAGTGTCCTAGGCTCTGTTGCTTTGTTTTTTAGATGTTTCAGGAAACACCATACACCTCTCCCGAGTGGCTGTTGGCAATTTACATCCCGCCCATCAGCATAACAAGGCTCCCAGTTCTCCATGGCCTGTCCTGCCTTTCTGGATTTTACACTTTTTTCAGATGGCCCTTTTGACCGGGGGGAAGTGAGACTTCATTGTAGTGCAGATTTCCTTTGCAAGCTTGCTTGGTTGGCCAAAAAGGGCGTATGCGTTTTTTCCTGAATATATTCAGGAAAAAACGCATACGCCCTTTTTGGCCAAGCGCATCATTGTGGACGTTCTGCCTCTTTTCCTATGCTTTAAATGCAATTCCAGTCTACCTCCTGAAATCGGTTTCCTGCAATTCTGCCCCGCTTTCAAGTCCTCTTGGCAGCCTTACTTCAGTATATTTTTGGACGATAGCTGTCATTTATAACTCTGCAGGTTTGTGAATTACAGTGCCCCTGAGCTCCTTTCTTCAACTCGCTTTCTTGTGAGCTGGCCGCAAAACTGCAGGATTGCTTCAGGCCCTAATCTGGTTCCGGCACGGCACGCTGAGCCTTTGGTTAATTCCTCTTCCTGGTGGGAAATGAGAGTTAAATTTGCCCGTCCAGACACCTCCACCTAGTCTCTCATTGGTTCTCCCTATTCCTGTTCACCTTCCTCAGAAATTGCAAACTGGGCCAAACAGGAGGTTAAAGGCACTGACTCTCCAAGTCGGGAGAGTGTTAGTAAAGTGTGTGGAATGTTGCACCCGAGTACCAGGGGACGAGAACTGAGACATATTGGAACACGTCTCCCGATCACACGGTTGATCATACTCTGGGTTCCACGTGCATGTTTTACCTGAAGGCAGAATCCCTTAAACCTGGAGAGTTGAGACCCGTGGAATGGGTACCATGCAATATGACTTCAAAGGGTCTTCATTTGCTCACCGAACGTCTCCAATCCTATCACTGCTGCGTTTATGCCCCTGTACACACGCTTGATTTTCTTTCAGAGACATAGCAATCCATAGGTTTTAAGATACTTACTAGTCAGGTACATTCTTAGGCGTTTAATATGGGGTGTTGAGTCCATTTCGTTGAGCAAGGAGTAGTTCTTGTCTATTCCATATTTGGCTTAAGGAACTTTATCTGTGCTCATTTCAATCTCTGGTTTGATGCAGCACCCCAACTCACCTTTCCCCTTAAGCAAGCATAAGTTGGTTTTCTAAATTTGAGACCCTGTTCTGTTTTGTAATCCAGTTCCTGTGTAGCCAAGTTTACATTCCGTGTATTAGTGATATCTTATGATGTTTCTTTTTCTGTGTGACTTATTTCAGTTAGAATCATCATACCTGAATCCACTCATTATGCTGCTACGGGCCTGATGACATAGATTTCATTGCTGAGTGATATTGCATTGTACGTAAGTACCACAACTTCTTTATCCATTTTTCACTTTCTGCGATATTGAACTTGTACCGTAAACGAGGTTCTTGTAAACAGAGCCGTCCCAAACTTTGGGGTGGCTGTGTCTTTTTGATTTTAATTTCCCTAAGCTATAGGACCATAAGTAGAAGTGTCCTAGGCTCTGTTGCTTTGTTTTTTAGATGTTTCAGGAAACACCATACACCTCTCCCGAGTGGCTGTTGGCAATTTACATCCCGCCCATCAGCATAACAAGGCTCCCAGTTCTCCATGGCCTGTCCTGCCTTTCTGGATTTTACACTTTTTTCAGATGGCCCTTTTGACCGGGGGGAAGTGAGACTTCATTGTAGTGCAGATTTCCTTTGCAAGCTTGCTTGGTTGGCCAAAAAGGGCGTATGCGTTTTTTCCTGAATATATTCAGGAAAAAACGCATACGCCCTTTTTGGCCAAGCGCATCATTGTGGACGTTCTGCCTCTTTTCCTATGCTTTAAATGCAATTCCAGTCTACCTCCTGAAATCGGTTTCCTGCAATTCTGCCCCGCTTTCAAGTCCTCTTGGCAGCCTTACTTCAGTATATTTTTGGACGATAGCTGTCATTTATATCTCTGCAGGTTTGTGAATTACAGTGCCCCTGAGCTCCTTTCTTCAACTCGCTTTCTTGTGAGCTGGCCGCAACACCGCAGGATTGCTTCAGGCCCTAATCTGGTTCCGGCACGGCACGCTGAGCCTTTGGTTAATTCCTCTTCCTGGTGGGAAATGAGAGTTAAATTTGCCCGTCCAGACACCTCCACCTAGTCTCTCATTGGTTCTCCCTATTCCTGTTCACCTTCCTCAGAAATTGCAAATGGGCCAAACAGGAGGTTAAAGGCACTGACTCTCCAAGTCGGGAGAGTGTTAGTAAAGTGTGTGGAATGTTGCACCCGAGTACCAGGGGACGAGAACTGAGACATATTGGAACACGTCTCCCGATCACACGGTTGATCATACTCTGGGTTCCACGTGCATGTTTTACCTGAAGGCAGAATCCCTTAAACCTGGAGAGTTGAGACCCGTGGAATGGGTACCATGCAATATGACTTCAAAGGGTCTTCATTTGCTCACCGAACCTCTCCAATCCTATCACTGCTGCGTTTATGCCCCTGTACACACGCTTGATTTTCTTTCAGAGACATAGCAATCCATAGGTTTTAAGATACTTACTAGTCAGGTACATTCTTAGGCGTTTAATATGGGGTGTTGAGTCCATTTCGTTGAGCAAGGAGTAGTTCTTGTCTATTCTATATTTGGCTTAAGGAACTTTATCTGTGCTCATTTCAATCTCTGGTTTTATGCAGCACCCCAACTCACCTTTCCCCTTAAGCAAGCATAAGTTGGTTTTCTGAATTTGAGACCCTGTTCTGTTTTGTAATCCAGTTCCTGTGTAGCCAAGTTTACATTCCGTGTATTAGTGATATCTTATGATGTTTCTTTTTCTGTGTGACTTATTTCAGTTAGAATCATCATACCTGAATCCACTCATTATGCTGCTACGGGCCTGATGACATAGATTTCATTGCTGAGTGATATTGCATTGTACGTAAGTACCACAACTTCTTTATCCATTTTTCACTTTCTGCGATATTGAACTTGTACCGTAAACGAGGTTCTTGTAAACAGAGCCGTCCCAAACTTTGGGGTGGCTGTGTCTTTTTGATTTTAATTTCCCTAAGCTATAGGACCATAAGTGGAAGTATCCTAGGCTCTGTTGCTTTGTTTTTTAGATGTTTCAGGAAACACCATACACCTCTCCCGAGTGGCTGTTGGCAATTTACATCCCGCCCATCAGCATAACAAGGCTCCCAGTTCTCCATGGCCTGTCCTGCCTTTCTGGATTTTACACTTTTTTCAGATGGCCCTTTTGACCGGGGGGAAGTGAGACTTCATTGTAGTGCAGATTTCCTTTGCAAGCTTGCTTGGTTGGCCAAAAAGGGCGTATGCGTTTTTTCCTGAATATATTCAGGAAAAAACGCATACGCCCTTTTTGGCCAAGCGCATCATTGTGGACGTTCTGCCTCTTTTCCTATGCTTTAAATGCAATTCCAGTCTACCTCCTGAAATCGGTTTCCTGCAATTCTGCCCCGCTTTCAAGTCCTCTTGGCAGCCTTACTTCAGTATATTTTTGGACGATAGCTGTCATTTATAACTCTGCAGGTTTGTGAATTACAGTGCCCCTGGGCTCCTTTCTTCAACTCGCTTTCTTGTGAGCTGGCCGCAACACCGCAGGATTGCTTCAGGCCCTAATCTGGTTCCGGCACGGCACGCTGAGCCTTTGGTTAATTCCTCTTCCTGGTGGGAAATGAGAGTTAAATTTGCCCGTCCAGACACCTCCAGCTAGTCTCTCATTGGTTCTCCCTATTCCTGTTCATCTTCCGCAGAAATTGCAAACTGGGCCAAACAGGAGGTTAAAGGCACTGACTCTCCAAGTCGGGAGAGTGTTAGTAAAGCGTCTGGAATGTTGCACCCGAGTACCAGGGGACGAGAACTGAGACATATTGGAACACGTCTCCCGATCACATGGTTGATCATACTCTGGGTTCCACGTGCATGTTTTAGCTGAAGGAAGAATCCCTTAAACCTGGAGAGTTGAGACCCGTGGAATGGGTACCATGCAATATGCCTTCAAAGGGTCTTCATTTGCTCACCGAACCTCTCCAATCCTATCACTGCTGCGTTTATGCCCCTGTATACATGCTTGATTTTCTTTCAGAGACATAGCAATCCATAGGTTTTAAGATACTTACTAGTCAGGTACATTCTTAGGTGTTTAATATGGGGTGTTGAGTCCATTTCGTTGAGCAAGGAGTAGTTCTTGTCTATTCCATATTTGGCTTAAGGAACTTTATCTGTGCTCATTTCAATCTCTGGTTTGATGCAGCACCCCAACTCACCATTCCCCTTAAGCAAGCATAAGTTGGTTTTCTAAATTTGAGACCCTGTTCTGTTTTGTAATCCAGTTCCTGTGTAGCCAAGTTTACATTCCGTGTATTAGTGATATCTTATGATGTTTCTTTTTCTGTGTGACTTATTTCAGTTAGAATCATCATACCTGAATCCACTCATTATGCTGCTACGGGCCTGATGACATAGATTTCATTGCTGAGTGATATTGCATTGTACGTAAGTACCACAACTTCTTTATCCATTTTTCACTTTCTGCGATATTGAACTTGTACCGTAAACGAGGTTCTTGTAAACAGAGCCGTCCCAAACTTTGGGGTGGCTGTGTCTTTTTGATTTTAATTTCCCTAAGCTATAGGACCATAAGTAGAAGTGTCCTAGGCTCTGTTGCTTTGTTTTTTAGATGTTTCAGGAAACACCATACACCTCTCCCGAGTGGCTGTTGGCAATTTACATCCCGCCCATCAGCATAACAAGGCTCCCAGTTCTCCATGGCCTGTCCTGCCTTTCTGGATTTTACACTTTTTTCAGATGGCCCTTTTGACCGGGGGGAAGTGAGACTTCATTGTAGTGCAGATTTCCTTTGCAAGCTTGCTTGGTTGGCCAAAAAGGGCGTATGCGTTTTTTCCTGAATATATTCAGGAAAAAACGCATACGCCCTTTTTGGCCAAGCGCATCATTGTGGACGTTCTGCCTCTTTTCCTATGCTTTAAATGCAATTCCAGTCTACCTCCTGAAATCGGTTTCCTGCAATTCTGCCCCGCTTTCAAGTCCTCTTGGCAGCCTTACTTCAGTGTATTTTTGGACGATAGCTGTCATTTATATCTCTGCAGGTTTGTGAATTACAGTGCCCCTGAGCTCCTTTCTTCAACTCGCTTTCTTGTGAGCTGGCCGCAACACCGCAGGATTGCTTCAGGCCCTAATCTGGTTCCGGCACGGCATGCTGAGCCTTTGGTTAATTCCTCTTCCTGGTGGGAAATGAGAGTTAAATTTGCCCGTCCAGACACCTCCACCTAGTCTCTCATTGGTTCTCCCTATTCCTGTTCACCTTCCTCAGAAATTGCAAATGGGCCAAACAGGAGGTTAAAGGCACTGACTCTCCAAGTCGGGAGAGTGTTAGTAAAGTGTGTGGAATGTTGCACCCGAGTACCAGGGGACGAGAACTGAGACATATTGGAACACGTCTCCCGATCACACGGTTGATCATACTCTGGGTTCCACGTGCATGTTTTACCTGAAGGCAGAATCCCTTAAACCTGGAGAGTTGAGACCCGTGGAATGGGTACCATGCAATATGACTTCAAAGGGTCTTCATTTGCTCACCGAACCTCTCCAATCCTATCACTGCTGCGTTTATGCCCCTGTACACACGCTTGATTTTCTTTCAGAGACATAGCAATCCATAGGTTTTAAGATACTTACTAGTCAGGTACATTCTTAGGCGTTTAATATGGGGTGTTGAGTCCATTTCGTTGAGCAAGGAGTAGTTCTTGTCTATTCTATATTTGGCTTAAGGAACTTTATCTGTGCTCATTTCAATCTCTGGTTTTATGCAGCACCCCAACTCACCTTTCCCCTTAAGCAAGCATAAGTTGGTTTTCTGAATTTGAGACCCTGTTCTGTTTTGTAATCCAGTTCCTGTGTAGCCAAGTTTACATTCCGTGTATTAGTGATATCTTATGATGTTTCTTTTTCTGTGTGACTTATTTCAGTTAGAATCATCATACCTGAATCCACTCATTATGCTGCTACGGGCCTGATGACATAGATTTCATTGCTGAGTGATATTGCATTGTACGTAAGTACCACAACTTCTTTATCCATTTTTCACTTTCTGCGATATTGAACTTGTACCGTAAACGAGGTTCTTGTAAACAGAGCCGTCCCAAACTTTGGGGTGGCTGTGTCTTTTTGATTTTAATTTCCCTAAGCTATAGGACCATAAGTGGAAGTATCCTAGGCTCTGTTGCTTTGTTTTTTAGATGTTTCAGGAAACACCATACACCTCTCCCGAGTGGCTGTTGGCAATTTACATCCCACCCATCAGCATAACAAGGCTCCCAGTTCTCCATGGCCTGTCCTGCCTTTCTGGATTTTACACTTTTTTCAGATGGCCCTTTTGACCGGGGGGAAGTGAGACTTCATTGTAGTGCAGATTTCCTTTGCAAGCTTGCTTGGTTGGCCAAAAAGGGCGTATGCGTTTTTTCCTGAATATATTCAGGAAAAAACGCATACGCCCTTTTTGGCCAAGCGCATCATTGTGGACGTTCTGCCTCTTTTCCTATGCTTTAAATGCAATTCCAGTCTACCTCCTGAAATCGGTTTCCTGCAATTCTGCCCCGCTTTCAAGTCCTCTTGGCAGCCTTACTTCAGTATATTTTTGGACGATAGCTGTCATTTATAACTCTGCAGGTTTGTGAATTACAGTGCCCCTGGGCTCCTTTCTTCAACTCGCTTTCTTGTGAGCTGGCCGCAACACCGCAGGATTGCTTCAGGCCCTAATCTGGTTCCGGCACGGCACGCTGAGCCTTTGGTTAATTCCTCTTCCTGGTGGGAAATGAGAGTTAAATTTGCCCGTCCAGACACCTCCAGCTAGTCTCTCATTGGTTCTCCCTATTCCTGTTCACCTTCCTCAGAAATTGCAAATGGGCCAAACAGGAGGTTAAAGGCACTGACTCTCCAAGTCGGGAGAGTGTTAGTAAAGTGTGTGGAATGTTGCACCCGAGTACCAGGGGACGAGAACTGAGACATATTGGAACACATCTCCCGATCACACGGTTGATCATACTCTGGGTTCCACGTGCCTGTTTTACCTGAAGGCAGAATCCCTTAAACCTGGAGAGTTGAGACCCGTGGAATGGGTACCATGCAATATGACTTCAAAGGGTCTTCATTTGCTCACCGAACGTCTCCAATCCTATCACTGCTGCGTTTATGCCCCTGTACACACGCTTGATTTTCTTTCAGAGACATAGCAATCCATAGGTTTTAAGATACTTACTAATCAGGTACATTCTTAGGCGTTTAATATGGGGTGTTGAGTCCATTTCGTTGAGCAAGGAGTAGTTCTTGTCTATTCCATATTTGGCTTAAGGAACTTTATCTGTGCTCATTTCAATCTCTGGTTTGATGCAGCACCCCAACTCACCTTTCCCCTTAAGCAAGCATAAGTTGGTTTTCTAAATTTGAGACCCTGTTCTGTTTTGTAATCCAGTTCCTGTGTAGCCAAGTTTACATTCCGTGTATTAGTGATATCTTATGATGTTTCTTTTTCTGTGTGACTTATTTCAGTTAGAATCATCATACCTGAAATCACTCATTATGCTGCTACGGGCCTGATGACATAGATTTCATTGCTGAGTGATATTGCATTGTACGTAAGTACCACAACTTCTTTATCCATTTTTCACTTTCTGCGATATTGAACTTGTACCATAAACGAGGTTCTTGTAAACAGAGCTGTCCCAAACTTTGGGGTGGCTGTGTCTTTTTGATTTTAATTTCCCTAAGCTATAGGACCATAAGTGGAAGTGCCCTAGGCTCTGTTGCTTTGTTTTTTAGATGTTTCAGGAAACACCATACACCTCTCCCGAGTGGCTGTTGGCAATTTACATCCCGCCCATCAGCATAACAAGGCTCCCAGTTCTCCATGGCCTGTCCTGCCTTTCTGGATTTTACACTTTTTTCAGATGGCCCTTTTGACCGGGGGGAAGTGAGACTTCATTGTAGTGCAGATTTCCTTTGCAAGCTTGCTTGGTTGGCCAAAAAGGGCGTATGCGTTTTTTCCTGAGTATATTCAGGAAAAAACGCATACGCCCTTTTTGGCCAAGTGCATCATTGTGGACGTTCTGCCTCTTTTCCTATGCTTTAAATGCAATTCCAGTCTACCTCCTGAAATCGGTTTCCTGCAATTCTGCCCCGCTTTCAAGTCCTCTTGGCAGCCTTACTTCAGTATATTTTTGGACGATAGCTGTCATTTATAACTCTGCAGGTTTGTGAATTACAGTGCCCCTGAGCTCCTTTCTTCAACTCGTTTTCTTGTGAGCTGGCCGCAACACCGCAGGATTGCTTCAGGCCCTAATCTGTTTCCGGCTCGGCACGCTGAGCCTTTGGTTAATTCCTCTTCCTGGTGGGAAATGAGAGTTAAATTTGCCCGTCCAGACACCTCCAGCTAGTCTCTCATTGGTTCTCCCTATTCCTGTTCATCTTCCGCAGAAATTGCAAACTGGGCCAAACAGGAGGTTAAAGGCACTGACTCTCCAAGTCGGGAGAGTGTTAGTAAAGCGTCTGGAATGTTGCACCCGAGTACCAGGGGACGAGAACTGAGACATATTGGAACACGTCTCCCGATCACATGGTTGATCATACTCTGGGTTCCACGTGCATGTTTTAGCTGAAGGAAGAATCCCTTAAACCTGGAGAGTTGAGACCCGTGGAATGGGTACCATGCAATATGCCTTCAAAGGGTCTTCATTTGCTCACCGAACCTCTCCAATCCTATCACTGCTGCGTTTATGCCCCTGTATACATGCTTGATTTTCTTTCAGAGACATAGCAATCCATAGGTTTTAAGATACTTACTAGTCAGGTACATTCTTAGGTGTTTAATATGGGGTGTTGAGTCCATTTCGTTGAGCAAGGAGTAGTTCTTGTCTATTCCATATTTGGCTTAAGGAACTTTATCTGTGCTCATTTCAATCTCTGGTTTGATGCAGCACCCCAACTCACCATTCCCCTTAAGCAAGCATAAGTTGGTTTTCTAAATTTGAGACCCTGTTCTGTTTTGTAATCCAGTTCCTGTGTAGCCAAGTTTACATTCCGTGTATTAGTGATATCTTATGATGTTTCTTTTTCTGTGTGACTTATTTCAGTTAGAATCATCATACCTGAATCCACTAATTATGCTGCTACGGGCCTGATGACATAGATTTCATTGCTGAGTGATATTGCATTGTACGTAAGTACCACAACTTCTTTATCCATTTTTCACTTTCTGCGATATTGAACTTGTACCGTAAACGAGGTTCTTGTAAACAGAGCCGTCCCAAACTTTGGGGTGGCTGTGTCTTTTTGATTTTAATTTCCCTAAGCTATAGGACCATAAGTGGAAGTGCCCTAGGCTCTGTTGCTTTGTTTTTTAGATGTTTCAGGAAACACCATACACCTCTCCCGAGTGGCTGTTGGCAATTTACATCCCGCCCATCAGCATAACAATGCTCCCAGTTCTCCATGGCCTGTCCTGCCTTTCTGGATTTTACACTTTTTTCAGATGGCCCTTTTGACCAGGGGGAAGTGAGACTTCATTGTAGTGCAGATTTCCTTTGCAAGCTTGCTTGGTTGGCCAAAAAGGGCGTATGCGTTTTTTCCTGAATATATTCAGGAAAAAACGCATACGCCCTTTTTGGCCAAGTGCATCATTGTGGACGTTCTGCCTCTTTTCCTATGCTTTAAATGCAATTCCAGTCTACCTCCTGAAATCGGTTTCCTGCAATTCTGCCCCGCTTTCAAGTCCTCTTGGCAGCCTTACTTCAGTATATTTTTGGACGATAGCTGTCATTTATAACTCTGCAGGTTTGTGAATTACAGTGCCCCTGAGCTCCTTTCTTCAACTCGCTTTCTTGTGAGCTGGCCGCAACACCGCAGGATTGCTTCAGGCCCTCATCTGGTTCCGGCTTGGCACGCTGAGCCTTTGGTTAATTCCTCTTCCTGGTGGGAAATGAGAGTTAAATTTGCCCATCCAGACACCTCTAGCTAGTCTCTCATTGGTTCTCCCTTTTCCTGTTCATCTTCCGCAGAAATTGCAAACTGGATCAAACAGGAGGTTAAAGGCACTGACTCTCCAAGTCGGGAGAGTGTTAGTAAAGCGTCTGGAATGTTGCACCCGAGTACCAGGGGATGAGAACTGAGACATATTGGAACACGTCTCCCGATCACACGGTTGATCATACTCTGGGTTCCACGTGCATGTTTTAGCTGAAGGAAGAATCCCTTAAACCTGGAGAGTTGAGACCCGTGGAATGGGTACCATGCAATATGACTTCAAAGGGTCTTCATTTGCTCACCGAACGTCTCCAATCCTATCACTGCTGCGTTTATGCCCCTGTACACACGCTTGATTTTCTTTCAGAGACATAGCAATCCATAGGTTTTAAGATACTTACTAGTCAGGTACATTGTTAGGCGTTTAATATGGGGTGTTGAGTCCATTTCGTTGAGCAAGGAGTAGTTCTTGTCTATTCCATATTTGGCTTAAGGAACTTTATCTGTGCTCATTTCAATCTCTGGTTTGATGCAGCACCCCAACTCACCTTTCCCCTTAAGCAAGCATAAGTTGGTTTTCTAAATTTGAGACCCTGTTCTGTTTTGTAATCCAGTTCCTGTGTAGCCAAGTTTACATTCCGTGTATTAGTGATATCTTATGATGTTTCTTTTTCTGTGTGACTTATTTCAGTTAGAATCATCATACCTGAATCCACTCATTATGCTGCTACGGGCCTGATGACATAGATTTCATTGCTGAGTGATATTGCATTGTACGTAAGTACCACAACTTCTTTATCCATTTTTCACTTTCTGCGATATTGAACTTGTACCGTAAACGAGGTTCTTGTAAACAGAGCTGTCCCAAACTTTGGGGTGGCTGTGTCTTTTTGATTTTAATTTCCCTAAGCTATAGGACCATAAGTGGAAGTGCCCTAGGCTCTGTCGCTTTGTTTTTTAGATGTTTCAGGAAACACCATACACCTCTCCCGAGTGGCTGTTGGCAATTTACATCCCGCCCATCAGCATAACAAGGCTCCCAGTTCTCCATGGCCTGTCCTGCCTTTCTGGATTTTACACTTTTTTCAGATGGCCCTTTTGACCGGGGGGAAGTGAGACTTCATTGTAGTGCAGATTTCCTTTGCAAGCTTGCTTGGTTGGCCAAAAAGGGCGTATGCGTTTTTTCCTGAATATATTCAGGAAAAAACGCATACGCCCTTTTTGGCCAAGCGCATCATTGTGGACGTTCTGCCTCTTTTCCTATGCTTTAAATGCAATTCCAGTCTACCTCCTGAAATCGGTTTCCTGCAATTCTGCCCCGCTTTCAAGTCCTCTTGGCAGCCTTACTTCAGTATATTTTTGGACGATAGCTGTCATTTATAACTCTGCAGGTTTGTGAATTACAGTGCCCCTGAGCTCCTTTCTTCAACTCGCTTTCTTGTGAGCTGGCCGCAACACCGCAGGATTGCTTCAGGCCCTAATCTGGTTCCGGCACGGCACGCTGAGCCTTTGGTTAATTCCTCTTCCTGGTGGGAAATGAGAGTTAAATTTGCCCGTCCAGACACCTCCAGCTAGTCTCTCATTGGTTCTCCCTATTCCTGTTCATCTTCCGCAGAAATTGCAAACTGGGCCAAACAGGAGGTTAAAGGCACTGACTCTCCAAGTCGGGAGAGTGTTAGTAAAGCGTCTGGAATGTTGCACCCGAGTACCAGGGGACGAGAACTGAGACATATTGGAACACGTCTCCCGATCACACGGTTGATCATACTCTGGGTTCCACGTGCATGTTTTAGCTGAAGGAAGAATCCCTTAAACCTGGAGAGTTGAGACCCGTGGAATGGGTACCATGCAATATGACTTCAAAGGGTCTTCATTTGCTCACCGAACCTCTCCAATCCTATCACTGCTGCGTTTATGCCCCTGTACACACGCTTGATTTTCTTTCAGAGACATAGCAATCCATAGGTTTTAAGATACTTACTAGTCAGGTACATTCTTAGGCGTTTAATATGGGGTGTTGAGTCCATTTCGTTGAGCAAGGAGTAGTTCTTGTCTATTCTATATTTGGCTTAAGGAACTTTATCTGTGTTCATTTAAATCTCTGGTTTTATGCAGCACCCCAACTCACCTTTCCCCTTAAGCAAGCATAAGTTGGTTTTCTAAATTTGAGACCCTGTTCTGTTTTGTAATCCAGTTCCTGTGTAGCCAAGTTTACATCCCGTGTATTAGTGATATCTTATGATGTTTCTTTTTCTGTGTGACTTATTTCAGTTAGAATCATCATACCTGAATCCACTCATTATGCTGCTACGGGCCTGATGACATAGATTTCATTGCTGAGTGATATTGCATTGTACGTAAGTACCACAACTTCTTTATCCATTTTTCACTTTCTGCGATATTGAACTTGTACCGTAAACGAGGTTCTTGTAAACAGAGCCATCCCAAACTTTGGGGTGGCTGTGTCTTTTTGATTTTAATTTCCCTAAGCTATAGGACCATAAGTGGAAGTGCCCTAGGCTCTGTTGCTTTGTTTTTTAGATGTTTCAGGAAACACCATACACCTCTCCCAAGTGGCTCTTGGCAATTGACATCCCGCCCATCAGCATAACAAGGCTCCCAGTTCTCCATGGCCTGTCCTGCCTTTCTGGATTTTACACTTTTTCAGATGTCCCTTTTGACCGGGGGGAAGTGAGACTTCATTGTAGTGCAGATTTCCTTTGCAAGCTTGCTTGGTTGGCCAAAAAGGGCGTATGCGTTTTTTCCTGAATATATTCAGGAAAAAACGCATACGCCCTTTTTGGCCAAGCGCATCATTGTGGACATTCTGCCTCTTTTCCTATGCTTTAAATGCAATTCCAGTCTACCTCCTGAAATCGGTTTCCTGCAATTCTGCCCCGCTTTCAAGTCCTCTTGGCAGCCTTACTTCAGTATATTTTTGGACGATAGCTGTCATTTATAACTCTGCAGGTTTGTGAATTACAGTGTCCCTGAGCTCCTTTCTTCAACTCGCTTTCTTGTGAGCTGGCCGCAACACCGCAGGATTGCTTCAGGCCCTAATCTGTTTCCGGCACGGCACGCTGAGCCTTTGGTTAATTCCTCTTCCTGGTGGGAAATGAGAGTTAAATTTGCCCGTCCAGACACCTCCAGCTAGTCTCTCATTGGTTCTCCCTATTCCTGTTCATCTTCCGCAGAAATTGCAAACTGGGCCAAACAGGAGGTTAAAGGCACTGACTCTCCAAGTCGGGAGAGTGTTAGTAAAGCGTCTGGAATGTTGCACCCGAGTACCAGGGGACGAGAACTGAGACATATTGGAACACGTCTCCCGATCACATGGTTGATCATACTCTGGGTTCCACGTGCATGTTTTACCTGAAGGCAGAATCCCTTAAACCTGGAGAGTTGAGACCCGTGGAATGGGTACCATGCAATATGACTTCAAAGGGTCTTCATTTGCTCACCGAACGTCTCCAATCCTATCACTGCTGCGTTTATGCCCCTGTACACACGCTTGATTTTCTTTCAGAGACATAGCAATCCATAGGTTTTAAGATACATACTAGTCAGGTACATTCTTAGGCGTTTAATATGGGGTGTTGAGTCCATTTCGTTGAGCAAGGAGTAGTTCTTGTCTATTCCATATTTGGCTTAAGGAACTTTATCTGTGCTCATTTCAATCTCTGGTTTGATGCAGCACCCCAACTCACCTTTCCCCTTAAGCAAGCATAAGTTGGTTTTCTAAATTTGAGACCCTGTTCTGTTTTGTAATCCAGTTCCTGTGTAGCCAAGTTTACATTCCGTGTATTAGTGATATCTTATGATGTTTCTTTTTCTGTGTGACTTATTTCAGTTAGAATCATCATACCTGAATCCACTCATTATGCTGCTACGGGCCTGATGACATAGATTTCATTGCTGAGTGATATTGCATTGTACGTAAGTACCACAACTTCTTTATCCATTTTTCACTTTCTGCGATATTGAACTTGTACCGTAAACGAGGTTCTTGTAAACAGAGCTGTCCCAAACTTTGGGGTGGCTGTGTCTTTTTGATTTTAATTTCCCTAAGCTATAGGACCATAAGTGGAAGTGCCCTAGGCTCTGTTGCTTTGTTTTTTAGATGTTTCAGGAAACACCATACACCTCTCCCGAGTGGCTGTTGGCAATTTACATCCCGCCCATCAGCATAACAAGGCTCCCAGTTCTCCATGGCCTGTCCTGCCTTTCTGGATTTTACACTTTTTTCAGATGGCCCTTTTGACCGGGGGGAAGTGAGACTTCATTGTAGTGCAGATTTCCTTTGCAAGCTTGCTTGGTTGGCCAAAAAGGGCGTATGCGTTTTTTCCTGAGTATATTCAGGAAAAAACGCATACGCCCTTTTTGGCCAAGTGCATCATTGTGGACGTTCTGCCTCTTTTCCTATGCTTTAAATGCAATTCCAGTCTACCTCCTGAAATCGGTTTCCTGCAATTCTGCCCCGCTTTCAAGTCCTCTTGGCAGCCTTACTTCAGTATATTTTTGGACGATAGCTGTCATTTATAACTCTGCAGGTTTGTGAATTACAGTGCCCCTGAGCTCCTTTCTTCAACTCGTTTTCTTGTGAGCTGGCCGCAACACCGCAGGATTGCTTCAGGCCCTAATCTGTTTCCGGCTCGGCACGCTGAGCCTTTGGTTAATTCCTCTTCCTGGTGGGAAATGAGAGTTAAATTTGCCCATCCAGACACCTCTAGCTAGTCTCTCATTGGTTCTCCCTTTTCCTGTTCATCTTCCGCAGAAATTGCAAACTGGATCAAACAGGAGGTTAAAGGCACTGACTCTCCAAGTCGGGAGAGTGTTAGTAAAGCGTCTGGAATGTTGCACCCGAGTACCAGGGGATGAGAACTGAGACATATTGGAACACGTCTCCCGATCACACGGTTGATCATACTCTGGGTTCCACGTGCATGTTTTAGCTGAAGGAAGAATCCCTTAAACCTGGAGAGTTGAGACCCGTGGAATGGGTACCATGCAATATGACTTCAAAGGGTCTTCATTTGCTCACCGAACGTCTCCAATCCTATCACTGCTGCGTTTATGCCCCTGTACACACGCTTGATTTTCTTTCAGAGACATAGCAATCCATAGGTTTTAAGATACTTACTAGTCAGGTACATTGTTAGGCGTTTAATATGGGGTGTTGAGTCCATTTCGTTGAGCAAGGAGTAGTTCTTGTCTATTCCATATTTGGCTTAAGGAACTTTATCTGTGCTCATTTCAATCTCTGGTTTGATGCAGCACCCCAACTCACCTTTCCCCTTAAGCAAGCATAAGTTGGTTTTCTAAATTTGAGACCCTGTTCTGTTTTGTAATCCAGTTCCTGTGTAGCCAAGTTTACATTCCGTGTATTAGTGATATCTTATGATGTTTCTTTTTCTGTGTGACTTATTTCAGTTAGAATCATCATACCTGAATCCACTCATTATGCTGCTACGGGCCTGATGACATAGATTTCATTGCTGAGTGATATTGCATTGTACGTAAGTACCACAACTTCTTTATCCATTTTTCACTTTCTGCGATATTGAACTTGTACCGTAAACGAGGTTCTTGTAAACAGAGCTGTCCCAAACTTTGGGGTGGCTGTGTCTTTTTGATTTTAATTTCCCTAAGCTATAGGACCATAAGTGGAAGTGCCCTAGGCTCTGTTGCTTTGTTTTTTAGATGTTTCAGGAAACACCATACACCTCTCCCGAGTGGCTGTTGGCAATTTACATCCCGCCCATCAGCATAACAAGGCTCCCAGTTCTCCATGGCCTGTCCTGCCTTTCTGGATTTTACACTTTTTTCAGATGGCCCTTTTGACCGGGGGGAAGTGAGACTTCATTGTAGTGCAGATTTCCTTTGCAAGCTTGCTTGGTTGGCCAAAAAGGGCGTATGCGTTTTTTCCTGAATATATTCAGGAAAAAACGCATACGCCCTTTTTGGCCAAGCGCATCATTGTGGACGTTCTGCCTCTTTTCCTATGCTTTAAATGCAATTCCAGTCTACCTCCTGAAATCGGTTTCCTGCAATTCTGCCCCGCTTTCAAGTCCTCTTGGCAGCCTTACTTCAGTATATTTTTGGACGATAGCTGTCATTTATAACTCTGCAGGTTTGTGAATTACAGTGCCCCTGAGCTCCTTTCTTCAACTCGCTTTCTTGTGAGCTGGCCGCAACACCGCAGGATTGCTTCAGGCCCTAATCTGGTTCCGGCACGGCACGCTGAGCCTTTGGTTAATTCCTCTTCCTGGTGGGAAATGAGAGTTAAATTTGCCCGTCCAGACACCTCCAGCTAGTCTCTCATTGGTTCTCCCTATTCCTGTTCATCTTCCGCAGAAATTGCAAACTGGGCCAAACAGGAGGTTAAAGGCACTGACTCTCCAAGTCGGGAGAGTGTTAGTAAAGCGTCTGGAATGTTGCACCCGAGTACCAGGGGACGAGAACTGAGACATATTGGAACACGTCTCCCGATCACACGGTTGATCATACTCTGGGTTCCACGTGCATGTTTTAGCTGAAGGAAGAATCCCTTAAACCTGGAGAGTTGAGACCCGTGGAATGGGTACCATGCAATATGACTTCAAAGGGTCTTCATTTGCTCACCGAACCTCTCCAATCCTATCACTGCTGCGTTTATGCCCCTGTACACACGCTTGATTTTCTTTCAGAGACATAGCAATCCATAGGTTTTAAGATACTTACTAGTCAGGTACATTCTTAGGCGTTTAATATGGGGTGTTGAGTCCATTTCGTTGAGCAAGGAGTAGTTCTTGTCTATTCTATATTTGGCTTAAGGAACTTTATCTGTGTTCATTTAAATCTCTGGTTTTATGCAGCACCCCAACTCACCTTTCCCCTTAAGCAAGCATAAGTTGGTTTTCTAAATTTGAGACACTGTTCTGTTTTGTAATCCAGTTCCTGTGTAGCCAAGTTTACATCCCGTGTATTAGTGATATCTTATGATGTTTCTTTTTCTGTGTGACTTATTTCAGTTAGAATCATCATACCTGAATCCACTCATTATGCTGCTACGGGCCTGATGACATAGATTTCATTGCTGAGTGATATTGCATTGTACGTAAGTACCACAACTTCTTTATCCATTTTTCACTTTCTGCGATATTGAACTTCTACCGTAAACGAGGTTCTTGTAAACAGAGCCATCCCAAACTTTGGGGTGGCTGTGTCTTTTTGATTTTAATTTCCCTAAGCTATAGGACCATAAGTGGAAGTGCCCTAGGCTCTGTTGCTTTGTTTTTTAGATGTTTCAGGAAACACCATACACCTCTCCCAAGTGGCTCTTGGCAATTGACATCCCGCCCATCAGCATAACAAGGCTCCCAGTTCTCCATGGCCTGTCCTGCCTTTCTGGATTTTACACTTTTTCAGATGGCCCTTTTGACCGGGGGGAAGTGAGACTTCATTGTAGTGCAGATTTCCTTTGCAAGCTTGCTTGGTTGGCCAAAAAGGGCGTATGCGTTTTTTCCTGAATATATTCAGGAAAAAACGCATACGCCCTTTTTGGCCAAGCGCATCATTGTGGACGTTCTGCCTCTTTTCCTATGCTTTAAATGCAATTCCAGTCTACCTCCTGAAATCGGTTTCCTGCAATTCTGCCCCGCTTTCAAGTCCTCTTGGCAGCCTTACTTCAGTATATTTTTGGACGATAGCTGTCATTTATAACTCTGCAGGTTTGTGAATTACAGTGCCCCTGAGCTCCTTTCTTCAACTCGCTTTCTTGTGAGCTGGCCGCAACACCGCAGGATTGCTTCAGGCCCTAATCTGGTTCCGGCACGGCACGCTGAGCCTTTGGTTAATTCCTCTTCCTGGTGGGAAATGAGAGTTAAATTTGCCCGTCCAGACACCTCCACCTAGTCTCTCATTGGTTCTCCCTATTCCTGTTCACCTTCCTCAGAAATTGCAAATGGGCCAAACAGGAGGTTAAAGGCACTGACTCTCCAAGTCGGGAGAGTGTTAGTAAAGTGTGTGGAATGTTGCACCCGAGTACCAGGGGACGAGAACTGAGACATATTGGAACACGTCTCCCGATCACACGGTTGATCATACTCTGGGTTCCACGTGCATGTTTTACCTGAAGGCAGAATCCCTTAAACCTGGAGAGTTGAGACCCGTGGAATGGGTACCATGCAATATGACTTCAAAGGGTCTTCATTTGCTCACCGAACGTCTCCAATCCTATCACTGCTGCGTTTATGCCCCTGTACACACGCTTGATTTTCTTTCAGAGACATAGCAATCCATAGGTTTTAAGATACTTACTAGTCAGGTACATTCTTAGGCGTTTAATATGGGGTGTTGAGTCCATTTCGTTGAGCAAGGAGTAGTTCTTGTCTATTCCATATTTGGCTTAAGGAACTTTATCTGTGCTCATTTCAATCTCTGGTTTGATGCAGCACCCCAACTCACCTTTCCCCTTAAGCAAGCATAAGTTGGTTTTCTAAATTTGAGACCCTGTTCTGTTTTGTAATCCAGTTCCTGTGTAGCCAAGTTTACATTCCGTGTATTAGTGATATCTTATGATGTTTCTTTTTCTGTGTGACTTATTTCAGTTAGAATCATCATACCTGAATCCACTCATTATGCTGCTACGGGCCTGATGACATAGATTTCATTGCTGAGTGATATTGCATTGTACGTAAGTACCACAACTTCTTTATCCATTTTTCACTTTCTGCGATATTGAACTTGTACCGTAAACAAGGTTCTTGTAAACAGAGCTGTCCCAAACTTTGGGGTGGCTGTGTCCTTTTGATTTTAATTTCCCTAAGCTATAGGACCATAAGTGGAAGTGCCCTAGGCTCTGTTGCTTTGTTTTTTAGATGTTTCAGGAAACACCATACACCTCTCCCGAGTGGCTGTTGGCAATTTACATCCCGCCCATCAGCATAACAAGGCTCCCAGTTCTCCATGGCCTGTCCTGCCTTTCTGGATTTTACACTTTTTTCAGATGGCCCTTTTGACCGGGGGGAAGTGAGACTTCATTGTAGTGCAGATTTCCTTTGCAAGCTTGCTTGGTTGGCCAAAAAGGGCGTATGCGTTTTTTCCTGAATATATTCAGGAAAAAACGCATACGCCCTTTTTGGCCAAGTGCATCATTGTGGACGTTCTGCCTCTTTTCCTATGCTTTAAATGCAATTCCAGTCTACCTCCTGAAATCGGTTTCCTGCAATTCTGCCCCGCTTTCAAGTCCTCTTGGCAGCCTTACTTCAGTATATTTTTGGACGATAGCTGTCATTTATAACTCTGCAGGTTTGTGAATTACAGTGCCCCTGAGCTCCTTTCTTCAACTCGCTTTCTTGTGAGCTGGCCGCAAAACTGCAGGATTGCTTCAGGCCCTAATCTGGTTCCGGCACGGCACGCTGAGCCTTTGGTTAATTCCTCTTCCTGGTGGGAAATGAGAGTTAAATTTGCCCGTCCAGACACCTCCACCTAGTCTCTCATTGGTTCTCCCTATTCCTGTTCACCTTCCTCAGAAATTGCAAATGGGCCAAACAGGAGGTTAAAGGCACTGACTCTCCAAGTCGGGAGAGTGTTAGTAAAGTGTGTGGAATGTTGCACCCGAGTACCAGGGGACGACAACTGAGACATATTGGAACACGTCTCCCGATCACACGGTTGATCATACTCTGGGTTCCACGTGCATGTTTTACCTGAAGGCAGAATCCCTTAAACCTGGAGAGTTGAGACCCGTGGAATGGGTACCATGCAATATGACTTCAAAGGGTCTTCATTTGCTCACCGAACGTCTCCAATCCTATCACTGCTGCGTTTATGCCCCTGTACACACGCTTGATTTTCTTTCAGAGACATAGCAATCCATAGGTTTTAAGATACTTACTAGTCAGGTACATTCTTAGGCGTTTAATATGGGGTGTTGAGTCCATTTCGTTGAGCAAGGAGTAGTTCTTGTCTATTCCATATTTGGCTTAAGGAACTTTATCTGTGCTCATTTCAATCTCTGGTTTGATGCAGCACCCCAACTCACCTTTCCCCTTAAGCAAGCATAAGTTGGTTTTCTAAATTTGAGACCCTGTTCTGTTTTGTAATCCAGTTCCTGTGTAGCCAAGTTTACATTCAGTGTATTAGTGATATCTTATGATGTTTCTTTTTCTGTGTGACTTATTTCAGTTAGAATCATCATACCTGAATCCACTCATTATGCTGCTACGGGCCTGATGACATAGATTTCATTGCTGAGTGATATTGCATTGTACGTAAGTACCACAACTTCTTTATCCATTTTTCACTTTCTGCGATATTGAACTTGTACCGTAAACGAGGTTCTTGTAAACAGAGCCGTCCCAAACTTTGGGGTGGCTGTGTCTTTTTGATTTTAATTTCCCTAAGCTATAGGACCATAAGTAGAAGTGTCCTAGGCTCTGTTGCTTTGTTTTTTAGATGTTTCAGGAAACACCATACACCTCTCCCGAGTGGCTGTTGGCAATTTACATCCCGCCCATCAGCATAACAAGGCTCCCAGTTCTCCATGGCCTGTCCTGCCTTTCTGGATTTTACACTTTTTTCAGATGGCCCTTTTGACCGGGGGGAAGTGAGACTTCATTGTAGTGCAGATTTCCTTTGCAAGCTTGCTTGGTTGGCCAAAAAGGGCGTATGCGTTTTTTCCTGAATATATTCAGGAAAAAACGCATACGCCCTTTTTGGCCAAGCGCATCATTGTGGACGTTCTGCCTCTTTTCCTATGCTTTAAATGCAATTCCAGTCTACCTCCTGAAATCGGTTTCCTGCAATTCTGCCCCGCTTTCAAGTCCTCTTGGCAGCCTTACTTCAGTATATTTTTGGACGATAGCTGTCATTTATATCTCTGCAGGTTTGTGAATTACAGTGCCCCTGAGCTCCTTTCTTCAACTCGCTTTCTTGTGAGCTGGCCGCAACACCGCAGGATTGCTTCAGGCCCTAATCTGGTTCCGGCACGGCACGCTGAGCCTTTGGTTAATTCCTCTTCCTGGTGGGAAATGAGAGTTAAATTTGCCCGTCCAGACACCTCCACCTAGTCTCTCATTGGTTCTCCCTATTCCTGTTCACCTTCCTCAGAAATTGCAAATGGGCCAAACAGGAGGTTAAAGGCACTGACTCTCCAAGTCGGGAGAGTGTTAGTAAAGTGTGTGGAATGTTGCACCCGAGTACCAGGGGACGAGAACTGAGACATATTGGAACACGTCTCCCGATCACACGGTTGATCATACTCTGGGTTCCACGTGCATGTTTTACCTGAAGGCAGAATCCCTTAAACCTGGAGAGTTGAGACCCGTGGAATGGGTACCATGCAATATGACTTCAAAGGGTCTTCATTTGCTCACCGAACCTCTCCAATCCTATCACTGCTGCGTTTATGCCCCTGTACACACGCTTGATTTTCTTTCAGAGACATAGCAATCCATAGGTTTTAAGATACTTACTAGTCAGGTACATTCTTAGGCGTTTAATATGGGGTGTTGAGTCCATTTCGTTGAGCAAGGAGTAGTTCTTGTCTATTCTATATTTGGCTTAAGGAACTTTATCTGTGCTCATTTCAATCTCTGGTTTTATGCAGCACCCCAACTCACCTTTCCCCTTAAGCAAGCATAAGTTGGTTTTCTGAATTTGAGACCCTGTTCTGTTTTGTAATCCAGTTCCTGTGTAGCCAAGTTTACATTCCGTGTATTAGTGATATCTTATGATGTTTCTTTTTCTGTGTGACTTATTTCAGTTAGAATCATCATACCTGAATCCACTCATTATGCTGCTACGGGCCTGATGACATAGATTTCATTGCTGAGTGATATTGCATTGTACGTAAGTACCACAACTTCTTTATCCATTTTTCACTTTCTGCGATATTGAACTTGTACCGTAAACGAGGTTCTTGTAAACAGAGCCGTCCCAAACTTTGGGGTGGCTGTGTCTTTTTGATTTTAATTTCCCTAAGCTATAGGACCATAAGTGGAAGTATCCTAGGCTCTGTTGCTTTGTTTTTTAGATGTTTCAGGAAACACCATACACCTCTCCCGAGTGGCTGTTGGCAATTTACATCCCGCCCATCAGCATAACAAGGCTCCCAGTTCTCCATGGCCTGTCCTGCCTTTCTGGATTTTACACTTTTTTCAGATGGCCCTTTTGACCGGGGGGAAGTGAGACTTCATTGTAGTGCAGATTTCCTTTGCAAGCTTGCTTGGTTGGCCAAAAAGGGCGTATGCGTTTTTTCCTGAATATATTCAGGAAAAAACGCATACGCCCTTTTTGGCCAAGCGCATCATTGTGGACGTTCTGCCTCTTTTCCTATGCTTTAAATGCAATTCCAGTCTACCTCCTGAAATCGGTTTCCTGCAATTCTGCCCCGCTTTCAAGTCCTCTTGGCAGCCTTACTTCAGTATATTTTTGGACGATAGCTGTCATTTATAACTCTGCAGGTTTGTGAATTACAGTGCCCCTGGGCTCCTTTCTTCAACTCGCTTTCTTGTGAGCTGGCCGCAACACCGCAGGATTGCTTCAGGCCCTAATCTGGTTCCGGCACGGCACGCTGAGCCTTTGGTTAATTCCTCTTCCTGGTGGGAAATGAGAGTTAAATTTGCCCGTCCAGACACCTCCAGCTAGTCTCTCATTGGTTCTCCCTATTCCTGTTCATCTTCCGCAGAAATTGCAAACTGGGCCAAACAGGAGGTTAAAGGCACTGACTCTCCAAGTCGGGAGAGTGTTAGTAAAGCGTCTGGAATGTTGCACCCGAGTACCAGGGGACGAGAACTGAGACATATTGGAACACGTCTCCCGATCACACGGTTGATCATACTCTGGGTTCCACGTGCATGTTTTACCTGAAGGCAGAATCCCTTAAACCTGGAGAGTTGAGACCCGTGGAATGGGTACCATGCAATATGACTTCAAAGGGTCTTCATTTGCTCACCGAACGTCTCCAATCCTATCACTGCTGCGTTTATGCCCCTGTACACACGCTTGATTTTCTTTCAGAGACATAGCAATCCATAGGTTTTAAGATACTTACTAGTCAGGTACATTCTTAGGCGTTTAATATGGGGTGTTGAGTCCATTTCGTTGAGCAAGGAGTAGTTCTTGTCTATTCCATATTTGGCTTAAGGAACTTTATCTGTGCTCATTTCAATCTCTGGTTTTATGCAGCACCCCAACTCACCTTTCCCCTTAAGCAAGCATAAGTTGGTTTTCTAAATTTGAGACCCTGTTCTGTTTTGTAATCCAGTTCCTGTGTAGCCAAGTTTACATTCAGTGTATTAGTGATATCTTATGATGTTTCTTTTTCTGTGTGACTTATTTCAGTTAGAATCATCATACCTGAATCCACTCATTATGCTGCTACGGGCCTGATGACATAGATTTCATTGCTGAGTGATATTGCATTGTACGTAAGTACCACAACTTCTTTATCCATTTTTCACTTTCTGCGATATTGAACTTGTACCGTAAACGAGGTTCTTGTAAACAGAGCCGTCCCAAACTTTGGGGTGGCTGTGTCTTTTTGATTTTAATTTCCCTAAGCTATAGGACCATAAGTAGAAGTGTCCTAGGCTCTGTTGCTTTGTTTTTTAGATGTTTCAGGAAACACCATACACCTCTCCCGAGTGGCTGTTGGCAATTTACATCCCGCCCATCAGCATAACAAGGCTCCCAGTTCTCCATGGCCTGTCCTGCCTTTCTGGATTTTACACTTTTTTCAGATGGCCCTTTTGACCGGGGGGAAGTGAGACTTCATTGTAGTGCAGATTTCCTTTGCAAGCTTGCTTGGTTGGCCAAAAAGGGCGTATGCGTTTTTTCCTGAATATATTCAGGAAAAAACGCATACGCCCTTTTTGGCCAAGCGCATCATTGTGGACGTTCTGCCTCTTTTCCTATGCTTTAAATGCAATTCCAGTCTACCTCCTGAAATCGGTTTCCTGCAATTCTGCCCCGCTTTCAAGTCCTCTTGGCAGCCTTACTTCAGTATATTTTTGGACGATAGCTGTCATTTATATCTCTGCAGGTTTGTGAATTACAGTGCCCCTGAGCTCCTTTCTTCAACTCGCTTTCTTGTGAGCTGGCCGCAACACCGCAGGATTGCTTCAGGCCCTAATCTGGTTCCGGCACGGCACGCTGAGCCTTTGGTTAATTCCTCTTCCTGGTGGGAAATGAGAGTTAAATTTGCCCGTCCAGACACCTCCACCTAGTCTCTCATTGGTTCTCCCTATTCCTGTTCACCTTCCTCAGAAATTGCAAATGGGCCAAACAGGAGGTTAAAGGCACTGACTCTCCAAGTCGGGAGAGTGTTAGTAAAGTGTGTGGAATGTTGCACCCGAGTACCAGGGGACGAGAACTGAGACATATTGGAACACGTCTCCCGATCACACGGTTGATCATACTCTGGGTTCCACGTGCATGTTTTACCTGAAGGCAGAATCCCTTAAACCTGGAGAGTTGAGACCCGTGGAATGGGTACCATGCAATATGACTTCAAAGGGTCTTCATTTGCTCACCGAACCTCTCCAATCCTATCACTGCTGCGTTTATGCCCCTGTACACACGCTTGATTTTCTTTCAGAGACATAGCAATCCATAGGTTTTAAGATACTTACTAGTCAGGTACATTCTTAGGCGTTTAATATGGGGTGTTGAGTCCATTTCGTTGAGCAAGGAGTAGTTCTTGTCTATTCTATATTTGGCTTAAGGAACTTTATCTGTGCTCATTTCAATCTCTGGTTTTATGCAGCACCCCAACTCACCTTTCCCCTTAAGCAAGCATAAGTTGGTTTTCTGAATTTGAGACCCTGTTCTGTTTTGTAATCCAGTTCCTGTGTAGCCAAGTTTACATTCCGTGTATTAGTGATATCTTATGATGTTTCTTTTTCTGTGTGACTTATTTCAGTTAGAATCATCATACCTGAATCCACTCATTATGCTGCTACGGGCCTGATGACATAGATTTCATTGCTGAGTGATATTGCATTGTACGTAAGTACCACAACTTCTTTATCCATTTTTCACTTTCTGCGATATTGAACTTGTACCGTAAACGAGGTTCTTGTAAACAGAGCCGTCCCAAACTTTGGGGTGGCTGTGTCTTTTTGATTTTAATTTCCCTAAGCTATAGGACCATAAGTGGAAGTATCCTAGGCTCTGTTGCTTTGTTTTTTAGATGTTTCAGGAAACACCATACACCTCTCCCGAGTGGCTGTTGGCAATTTACATCCCGCCCATCAGCATAACAAGGCTCCCAGTTCTCCATGGCCTGTCCTGCCTTTCTGGATTTTACACTTTTTTCAGATGGCCCTTTTGACCGGGGGGAAGTGAGACTTCATTGTAGTGCAGATTTCCTTTGCAAGCTTGCTTGGTTGGCCAAAAAGGGCGTATGCGTTTTTTCCTGAATATATTCAGGAAAAAACGCATACGCCCTTTTTGGCCAAGTGCATCATTGTGGACGTTCTGCCTCTTTTCCTATGCTTTAAATGCAATTCCAGTCTACCTCCTGAAATCGGTTTCCTGCAATTCTGCCCCACTTTCAAGTCCTCTTGGCAGCCTTACTTCAGTATATTTTTGGACGATAGCTGTCATTTATAACTCTGCAGGTTTGTGAATTACAGTGCCCCTGAGCTCCTTTCTTCAACTCGCTTTCTTGTGAGCTGGCCGCAACACCGCAGGATTGCTTCAGGCCCTAATCTGGTTCTGGCACGGCACGCTGAGCCTTTGGTTAATTCCTCTTCCTGGTGGGAAATGAGAGTTAAATTTGCCCGTCCAGACACCTCCACCTAGTCTCTCATTGGTTCTCCCTATTCCTGTTCACCTTCCTCAGAAATTGCAAATGGGCCAAACAGGAGGTTAAAGGCACTGACTCTCCAAGTCGGGAGAGTGTTAGTAAAGTGTGTGGAATGTTGCACCCGAGTACCAGGGGACGAGAACTGAGACATATTGGAACACGTCTCCCGATCACACGGTTGATCATACTCTGGGTTCCACGTGCATGTTTTACCTGAAGGCAGAATCCCTTAAACCTGGAGAGTTGAGACCCGTGGAATGGGTACCATGCAATATGACTTCAAAGGGTCTTCATTTGCTCACCGAACCTCTCCAATCCTATCACTGCTGCGTTTATGCCCCTGTACACACGCTTGATTTTCTTTCAGAGACATAGCAATCCATAGGTTTTAAGATACTTACTAGTCAGGTACATTCTTAGGCGTTTAATATGGGGTGTTGAGTCCATTTCGTTGAGCAAGGAGTAGTTCTTGTCTATTCTATATTTGGCTTAAGGAACTTTATCTGTGCTCATTTCAATCTCTGGTTTTATGCAGCACCCCAACTCACCTTTCCCCTTAAGCAAGCATAAGTTGGTTTTCTGAATTTGAGACCCTGTTCTGTTTTGTAATCCAGTTCCTGTGTAGCCAAGTTTACATTCCGTGTATTAGTGATATCTTATGATGTTTCTTTTTCTGTGTGACTTATTTCAGTTAGAATCATCATACCTGAATCCACTCATTATGCTGCTACGGGCCTGATGACATAGATTTCATTGCTGAGTGATATTGCATTGTACGTAAGTACCACAACTTCTTTATCCATTTTTCACTTTCTGCGATATTGAACTTGTACCGTAAACGAGGTTCTTGTAAACAGAGCCGTCCCAAACTTTGGGGTGGCTGTGTCTTTTTGATTTTAATTTCCCTAAGCTATAGGACCATAAGTGGAAGTATCCTAGGCTCTGTTGCTTTGTTTTTTAGATGTTTCAGGAAACACCATACACCTCTCCCGAGTGGCTGTTGGCAATTTACATCCCGCCCATCAGCATAACAAGGCTCCCAGTTCTCCATGGCCTGTCCTGCCTTTCTGGATTTTACACTTTTTTCAGATGGCCCTTTTGACCGGGGGGAAGTGAGACTTCATTGTAGTGCAGATTTCCTTTGCAAGCTTGCTTGGTTGGCCAAAAAGGGCGTATGCGTTTTTTCCTGAATATATTCAGGAAAAAACGCATACGCCCTTTTTGGCCAAGCGCATCATTGTGGACGTTCTGCCTCTTTTCCTATGCTTTAAATGCAATTCCAGTCTACCTCCTGAAATCGGTTTCCTGCAATTCTGCCCCGCTTTCAAGTCCTCTTGGCAGCCTTACTTCAGTATATTTTTGGACGATAGCTGTCATTTATAACTCTGCAGGTTTGTGAATTACAGTGCCCCTGGGCTCCTTTCTTCAACTCGCTTTCTTGTGAGCTGGCCGCAACACCGCAGGATTGCTTCAGGCCCTAATCTGGTTCCGGCACGGCACGCTGAGCCTTTGGTTAATTCCTCTTCCTGGTGGGAAATGAGAGTTAAATTTGCCCGTCCAGACACCTCCAGCTAGTCTCTCATTGGTTCTCCCTATTCCTGTTCACCTTCCTCAGAAATTGCAAATGGGCCAAACAGGAGGTTAAAGGCACTGACTCTCCAAGTCGGGAGAGTGTTAGTAAAGTGTGTGGAATGTTGCACCCGAGTACCAGGGGACGAGAACTGAGACATATTGGAACACGTCTCCCGATCACACGGTTGATCATACTCTGGGTTCCACGTGCCTGTTTTACCTGAAGGCAGAATCCCTTAAACCTGGAGAGTTGAGACCCGTGGAATGGGTACCATGCAATATGACTTCAAAGGGTCTTCATTTGCTCACCGAACGTCTCCAATCCTATCACTGCTGCGTTTATGCCCCTGTACACACGCTTGATTTTCTTTCAGAGACATAGCAATCCATAGGTTTTAAGATACTTACTAATCAGGTACATTCTTAGGCGTTTAATATGGGGTGTTGAGTCCATTTCGTTGAGCAAGGAGTAGTTCTTGTCTATTCCATATTTGGCTTAAGGAACTTTATCTGTGCTCATTTCAATCTCTGGTTTGATGCAGCACCCCAACTCACCTTTCCCCTTAAGCAAGCATAAGTTGGTTTTCTAAATTTGAGACCCTGTTCTGTTTTGTAATCCAGTTCCTGTGTAGCCAAGTTTACATTCCGTGTATTAGTGATATCTTATGATGTTTCTTTTTCTGTGTGACTTATTTCAGTTAGAATCATCATACCTGAATCCACTCATTATGCTGCTACGGGCCTGATGACATAGATTTCATTGCTGAGTGATATTGCATTGTACGTAAGTACCACAACTTCTTTATCCATTTTTCACTTTCTGCGATATTGAACTTGTACCGTAAACAAGGTTCTTGTAAACAGAGCTGTCCCAAACTTTGGGGTGGCTGTGTCTTTTTGATTTTAATTTCCCTAAGCTATAGGACCATAAGTGGAAGTGCCCTAGGCTCTGTTGCTTTGTTTTTTAGATGTTTCAGGAAACACCATACACCTCTCCGGAGTGGCTGTTGGCAATTTACAGCCCGCCCATCAGCATAACAAGGCTCCCAGTTCTCCATGGCCTGTCCTGCCTTTCTGGATTTTACACTTTTTTCAGATGGCCCTTTTGACCGGGGGGAAGTGAGACTTCATTGTAGTGCAGATTTCCTTTGCAAGCTTGCTTGGTTGGCCAAAAAGGGCGTATGCGTTTTTTCCTGAATATATTCAGGAAAAAACGCATACGCCCTTTTTGGCCAAGTGCATCATTGTGGACGTTCTGCCTCTTTTCCTATGCTTTAAATGCAATTCCAGTCTACCTCCTGAAATCGGTTTCCTGCAATTCTGCCCCACTTTCAAGTCCTCTTGGCAGCCTTACTTCAGTATATTTTTGGACGATAGCTGTCATTTATAACTCTGCAGGTTTGTGAATTACAGTGCCCCTGAGCTCCTTTCTTCAACTCGCTTTCTTGTGAGCTGGCCGCAACACCGCAGGATTGCTTCAGGCCCTAATCTGGTTCTGGCACGGCACGCTGAGCCTTTGGTTAATTCTTCTTCCTGGTGGGAAATGAGAGTTAAATTTGCCCGTCCAGACACCTCCAGCTAGTCTCTCATTGGTTCTCCCTATTCCTGTTCATCTTCCGCAGAAATTGCAAACTGGGCCAAACAGGAGGTTAAAGGCACTGACTCTCCAAGTCGGGAGAGTGTTAGTAAAGCATCTGGAATGTTGCACCCGAGTACCAGCGGACGAGAACTGAGACATATTGGAACACGTCTCCCGATCACACAGTTGATCATACTCTGGGTTTCACGTGCATGTTTTAGCTGAAGGAAGAATCCCTTAACTTGGAGAGTTGAGAACCGTGGAATGGGTACCATGCAATATGACTTCAAAGGGTCTTCATTTGCTCACCGAACCTCTCCAATCCTATCACTGCTGCGTTTATGCCCCTGTACACACGCTTGATTTTCTTTCAGAGACATAGCAATCCATAGGTTTTAAGATACTTACTAGTCAGGTACATTCTTAGGCGTTTAATATGGGGTGTTGAGTCCATTTCGTTGAGCAAGGAGTAGTTCTTGTCTATTCTATATTTGGCTTAAGGAACTTTATCTGTGTTCATTTAAATCTCTGGTTTTATGCAGCACCCCAACTCACCTTTCCCCTTAAGCAAGCATAAGTTGGTTCTCTAAATTTGAGACCCTGTTCTGTTTTGTAGTCCAGTTCCTGTGTAGCCAAGTTTACATCCCGTGTATTAGTGATATCTTATGATGTTTCTTTTTCTGTGTGACTTATTTCAGTTAGAATCATCATACCTGAATCCACTCATTATGCTGCTACGGGCCTGATGACATAGATTTCATTGCTGAGTGATATTGCATTGTACGTAAGTACCACAACTTCTTTATCCATTTTTCACTTTCTGCGATATTGAACTTGTACCGTAAACGAGGTTCTTGTAAACAGAGCTGTCCCAAACTTTGGGGTGGCTGTGTCTTTTTGATTTTAATTTCCCTAAGCTATAGGACCATAAGTGGAAGTGCCCTAGGCTCTGTTGCTTTGTTTTTTAGATGTTTCAGGAAACACCATACACCTCTCCCGAGTGGCTGTTGGCAATTTACATCCCGCCCATCAGCATAACAAGGCTCCCAGTTCTCCATGGCCTGTCCTGCCTTTCTGGATTTTACACTTTTTTCAGATGGCCCTTTTGACCTGGGGGAAGTGAGACTTCATTGTAGTGCAGATTTCCTTTGCAAGCTTGCTTGGTTGGCCAAAAAGGGCGTATGCGTTTTTTCCTGAATATATTCAGGAAAAAACGCATACGCACTTTTTGGCCAAGTGCATCATTGTGGACGTTCTGCCTCTTTTCCTATGCTTTAAATGCAATTCCAGTCTACCTCCTGAAATCGGTTTCCTGCAATTCTGCCCCGCTTTCAAGTCCTCTTGGCAGCCTTACTTCAATATATTTTTGGAAGATAGCTGTCATTTATAACTCTGCAGGTTTGTGAATTACAGTGCCCCTGAGCTCCTTTCTTCAACTCGCTTTCTTGTGAGCTGGCCGCAACACCGCAGGATTGCTTCAGGCCCTAGTTTGGTTCCGGCACGGCATGCTGAGCCTTTGGTTAATTCCTCTTCCTGGTGGGAAATGAGAGTTAAATTTGCCCGTCCAGACACCTCCAGCTAGTCTCTCATTGGTTCTCCCTATTCCTGTTCATCTTCCGCAGAAATTGCAAACTGGGCCAAACAGGAGGTTAAAGGCACTGACTCTCCAAGTCGGGAGAGTGTTAGTAAAGCGTCTGGAATGTTGCACCCGAGTACCAGGGGACGAGAACTGAGACATATTGGAACACGTCTCCCGATCACACAGTTGATCATACTCTGGGTTCCACGTGCATGTTTTAGCTGAAGGAAGAATCCCTTAAACCTGGAGAGTTGAGACCCGTGGAATGGGTACCATGCAATATGACTTCAAAGGGTCTTCATTTGCTCACCGAACCTCTCCAATCCTATCACTGCTGCGTTTATGCCCCTGTACACACGCTTGATTTTCTTTCAGAGACATAGCAATCCATAGGTTTTAAGATACTTACTAGTCAGGTACATTCTTAGGCGTTTAATATGGGGTGTTGAGTCCATTTCGTTGAGCAAGGAGTAGTTCTTGTCTATTCCATATTTGGCTTAAGGAACTTTATCTGTGCTCATTTCAATCTCTGGTTTGATGCAGCACCCCAACTCACCTTTCCCCTTAAGCAAGCATAAGTTGGTTTTCTAAATTTGAGACCCTGTTCTGTTTTGTAATCCAGTTCCTGTGTAGCCAAGTTTACATTCCGTGTATTAGTGATATCTTATGATGTTTCTTTTTCTGTGTGACTTATTTCAGTTAGAATCATCATACCTGAATCCACTCATTATGCTGCTACGGGCCTGATGACATAGATTTCATTGCTGAGTGATATTGCATTGTACGTAAGTACCACAACTTCTTTATCCATTTTTCACTTTCTGCGATATTGAACTTGTACCGTAAACGAGGTTCTTGTAAACAGAGCTGTCCCAAACTTTGGGGTGGCTGTGTCTTTTTGATTTTAATTTCCCTAAGCTATAGGACCATAAGTGGAAGTGCCCTAGGCTCTGTTGCTTTGTTTTTTGGATGTTTCAGGAAACACCATACACCTCTCAAGAGTGGCTCTTGGCAATTTACATCCCGCCCATCAGCATAACAAGGCTCCCAGTTCTCCATGGCCTGTCCTGCCTTTCTGGATTTTACACTTTTTTCAGATGGCCCTTTTGACCGGGGGGAAGTGAGACTTCATTGTAGTGCAGATTTCCTTTGCAAGCTTGCTTGGTTGGCCAAAAAGGGCGTATGCGTTTTTTCCTGAATATATTCAGGAAAAAACGCATACGCCCTTTTTGGCCAAGTGCATCACTGTGGACGTTCTGCCTCTTTTCCTATGCTTTAAATGCAATTCCAGTCTACCTCCTGAAATCGGTTTCCTGCAATTCTGCCCCGCTTTCAAGTCCTCTTGGCAGCCTTACTTCAGTATATTTTTGGACGATAGCTGTCATTTATAACTCTGCAGGTTTGTGAATTACAGTGCCCCTGAGCTCCTTTCTTCAACTCGCTTTCTTGTGAGCTGGCCGCAACACCGCAGGATTGCTTCAGGCCCTAATCTGGTTCCGGCTCGGCACGCTGAGCCTTTGGTTAATTCCTCTTCCTGGTGGGAAATGAGAGTTAAATTTGCCCGTCCAGACACCTCCAGCTAGTCTCTCATTGGTTCTCCCTATTCCTTTTCATCTTCCGCAGAAATTGCAAACTGGGCCAAACAGGAGGTTAAAGGCACTGACTCTCCAAGTCGGGAGAGTGTTAGTAAAGCGTCTGGAATGTTGCACCCGAGTACCAGGGGACGAGAACTGAGACATATTGGAACATGTCTCCCGATCACACGGTTGATCATACTCTGGGTTCCACGTGCATGTTTTAGCTGAAGGAAGAATCCCTTAAACCTGGAGAGTTGAGACCCGTGGAATGGGTACCATGCAATATGACTTCAAAGGGTCTGCATTTGCTCACCGAACCTCACCAATCCTATCACTGCTGCGTTTATGCCGCTGTACACACGCTTGATTCTCTTTCGGAGACATATAAATCCATAGGTTTTAAGATTCTTACTAGTCAGGTATATTCTTAGGCGTTTAATATGGAGTGTTGAGTCCACTTCGTTGAGCAAGGAGTAGCTCTTGTCTATTACATATTTGGCTTATGGAACGGTATCTGTGCTCATTTCAATCTCTGGTTTTATGCAGCACCCCAACTCACCCGTCCCCTTAAGCAAGCATAAGTTGGTTTTCTACATTTGACACCCTGTTCTGTTTTGTAATTCAGTTCTTGTGTAGCCAAGTTTACATTCCGTGTATTAGTGATATCTTATGATGTTTCTTTTTCTGTGTGACTAATTTCACTTAGAATCATCGTACCTGAATCCACTCATTATGCTGCTACAGGTCTGATGACATAGATTTCATTGCTGAGTGATATTGCATTGTACGTAAGTACCACAATTTCTTTATCCATTTTTCGCTTTCTGTGATATTGAACTTGTACCGTAAACTAGGTTCTTGTAAACAGAGCCGTCCCAAACTTTGGGGTGGCTGTGTCTTTTTGATTTTAATTTCCCTAAGCTATAGGACCATAAGTGGAAGTGCCCTAGGCTCTGTTGCTTTGTTTTTTGGATGTTTCAGGAAACACCATAAACTTCTCCAGAGTGGCTGCTGGCAATTTACATCCCGCCCATCAGCATAACTAGGCTCCCAGTTGTCCATGGCCTGTCCTGCCTTTCTGGATTTTACACTTTTTTCAGATGGCCCTTTTGACCGGGGGGCAGTGAGACTTCATTGTAGTGCAGATTTCCTTTGCAAGCTTGCTTGGTTGGCCAAAAAGGGCGTATGCGTTTTTTCCTGAATATATTCAGGAAAAAACGCATACGCCCTTTTTGGCCAAGTGCATCATTGTGGACGTTCTGCCTCTTTTCCTATGCTTTACATGCAATTCCAGTCTACCTCCTGAAATCGGTTTCCTGCAATTCTGCCCTGCTTTCAACTCCTCTTGGCATCCTAATTCAATATATTTTTGGAAGATAGCTGTCATTTATAACTCTGCAGGTTTGTGAATTACAGTGCCCCTGAGCTCCTTTCTTCAACTCGCTTTCTTGTGAGCTGGCCGCAACACCGCAGGATTGCTTCAGGCCCTAGTTTGGTTCCGGCACGGCATGCTGAGCCTTTGGTTAATTCCTCTTCCTGGTGGGAAATGAGAGTTAAATTGGCCCGTCCAGACACCTCCACCTAATCTCTCATTGGTTCTCCCTATTCCTGTTCATCTTCCGCAGAAATTGCTAACTGGACCAAACAGGAGGTTAAAGGCACTGACTCTCCAAGTGGGGAGAGTGTTAGTAAAGCGTCTGGAATGTTGCACCCGAGTACTAGGGGACCAAAACTGAGACACATTTGAACACGTTTTCCGACCACATGGTGGATCATACTCTGGGTTCCACATGCATGTTTTAGCTGAAGGAAGAATCCCTTAAACATGGAGAGTTGAGACCCATGGAATGGGTACCATGCAATATGACTTCAAAGGGTCTGCATTTGCTCACCGAACCTCACCAATCCTATCACTGCTGCGTTTATGCCGCTGTACACACGCTTGATTCTCTTTCGGAGACATATAAATCCATAGGTTTTAAGATTCTTACTTGTCAGGTAGATTCTTACTAGTCAGGTATATTCTTAGGCGTTTAATATGGGGTGTTGAGTCCACTTCGTTAAGCAAGGAGTAGCTCTTGTCTATTACATATTTGGCTTATGGAACGGTATCTGTGCTCATTTCAATCTCTGGTTTTATGCAGCACCCCAACTCACCCGTCCCCTTTAGCAAGCATAAGTTGGTTTTCTACATTTGACACCCTGTTCTGTTTTGTAATTCAGTTCTTGTGTAGCCAAGTTTACATTCCATGTATTAGTGATATCTTATGATGTTTCATTTTCTGTGTGACTAATTTCACTTAGAATCATCGTACCTGAATCCACTCATTATGCTGCTACGGGCCTGATGACATAGATTTCATTGCTGAGTGATATTGCATTGTACGTAAGTACCACAATTTCTTTATCCATTTTTCGCTTTCTGTGATATTGAACTTGTACCGTAAACGAGGTTCTTGTAAACAGAGCCGTCCCAAACTTTGGGGTGGCTGTGTCTTTTTGATTTTAATTTCCCTAAGCTATAGGACCATAAGTGGAAGTGCCCTAGGCTCTGTTGCTTTGTTTTTTGGATGTTTCAGGAAACACCATAAACTTCTCCAGAGTGGCTGCTGGCAATTTACATCCCGCCCATCAGCATAACTAGGCTCCCAGTTCTCCATGGCCTGTCCTGCCTTTCTGGATTTTACACTTTTTTCAGATGGCCCTTTTGACCGGGGGGCAGTGAGACTTCATTGTAGTGCAGATTTCCTTTGCAAGCTTGCTTGTTTGGCCAAAAAGGGCGTATGCGTTTTTTCTTGAATATATTCAGGAAAAAACGCATACGCCCTTTTTGGCCAAGTGCATCATTGTGGACGTTCTGCCTCTTTTCCTATGCTTTACATGCAATTCCAGTCTACCTCCTGAAATCGGTTTCCTGCAATTCTGCCCTGCTTTCAACTCCTCTTGGCATCCTAATTCAATATATTTTTGGAAGATAGCTGTCATTTATAACTCTGCAGGTTTGTGAATTACAGTGCCCCTGAGCTCCTTTCTTCAACTCGCTTTCTTGTGAGCTGGCCGCAACACCGCAGAATTGCTTCAGGCCCTAGTTTGGTTCCGGCACGGCATGCTGAGCCTTTGGTTAATTCCTCTTCCTGGTGGGAAATGAGAGTTAAATTGGCCCGTCCAGACACCTCCACCTAATCTCTCATTGGTTCTCCCTATTTCTGTTCATCTTCCGTAAAAATTGCTAACTGGACCAAACAGGAGGTTAAAGGCACTGACTCTCCAAGTGGGGAGAGTGTTAGTAAAGCGTCTGGAATGTTGCCCCCGAGTACTAGGGGACCAAAACTGAGACACATTTGAACACGTTTTCCGACCACATGGTGGATCATACTCTGGGTTCCACATGCATGTTTTAGCTGAAGGAAGAATCCCTTAAACATGGAGAGTTGAGACCCATGGAATGGGTACCATGCAATATGACTTCAAAGGGTCTGCATTTGCTCACCGAACCTCACCAATCCTATCACTGCTGCGTTTATGCCGCTGTACACACGCTTGATTCTCTTTCGGAGACATATAAATCCATAGGTTTTAAGATTCTTACTAGTCAGGTAGATTCTTACTAGTCAGGTATATTCTTAGGCGTTTAATATGGGGTGTTGAGTCCACTTCGTTGAGCAAGGAGTAGCTCTTGTCTATTACATATTTGGCTTATGGAACGGTATCTGTGCTCATTTCAATCTCTGGTTTTATGCAGCACCCCAACTCACCCGTCCCCTTAAGCAAGCATAAGTTGGTTTTCTACATTTGACACCCTGTTCTGTTTTGTAATTCAGTTCTTGTGTAGCCAAGTTTACATTCCATGTATTAGTGATATCTTATGATGTTTCATTTTCTGTGTGACTAATTTCACTTAGAATCATCGTACCTGAATCCACTCATTATGCTGCTACGGGCCTGATGACATAGATTTCATTGCTGAGTGATATTGCATTGTACGTAAGTACCACAATTTCTTTATCCATTTTTCGCTTTCTGTGATATTGAACTTGTACCGTAAACGAGGTTCTTGTAAACAGAGCCGTCCCAAACTTTGGGGTGGCTGTGTCTTTTTGATTTTAATTTCCCTAAGCTATAGGACCATAAGTGGAAGTGCCCTAGGCTCTGTTGCTTTGTTTTTTGGATGTTTCAGGAAACACCATACACTTCTCCAGAGTGGCTGCTGGCAATTTACATCCCGCCCATCAGCATAACAAGGCTCCCAGTTCTCCATGGCCTGTCCTGCCTTTCCTGATTTTACACTTTTTTCAGATGGCCCTTTTGACCAGGGGGCAGTGAGACTTCATTGTAGTGCAGATTTCCTTTGCAAGCTTGCTTGGTTGGCCAAAAAGGGCGTATGCGTTTTTCCCTGAATATATTCAGGAAAAAATGCATACGCCCTTTTTGGCCAAGTGTATCATTGTGGACGTTCTGCCTCTTTTCCTATGCTTTACATGCAATTCCAGTCTACCTCCTGAAATCGGTTTCCTGCAATTCTGCCCCCCTTTCAACTCCTCTTGGCAGCCTTACTTCAATATATTTTTGGAAGATAGCTGTCATTTATAACTCTGCAGGTTTGTGAATTACAGTGCCCCTGAGCTCCTTTCTTCAACTCGCTTTCTTGTGAGCTGGCCGCAACACCGCAGGATTGCTTCAGGCCCTAGTTTGGTTCCGGCACGGCATGCTGAGCCTTTGGTTAATTCCTCTTCCTGGTGGGAAATGAGAGTTAAATTAGCCCGTCCGGACACCTCCACCTAGTCTCTCATTGGTTCTCCCTATTCCTGTTCATTTTCCACAGAAATTGCAAACTGGGCCAAACAGGAGGTTAAAGGCACTGACTCTCCAAGTGGGGAGAGTGTTAGTAAAGCGTCTGGAATGTTGCACCCGAGTACCAGGAAACGAAAACTGAGACACATTTGAACACGTTTCCCAATCACACGGTGGATCATACTCTGGGTTCCACATGCATGTTTTAGCTGAAGGAAGAATCCATTAAAACTGGAGAGTTGAGACCCATGGAATGGGTACCATGCAATATGACTTCAAAGGGTCTGCATTTGCTCACCGAACCTCACCAATCCTATCACTGCTGCGTTTATGCCGCTGTAAACACGCTTGATTCTCTTTCGGAGACATATAAATCCATAGGTTTTAAGATTCTTACTAGTCAGGTATATTCTTAGGCGTTTAATATGGAGTGTTGAGTCCACTTCGTTGAGCAAGGAGTAGCTCTTGTCTATTACATATTTGGCTTATGGAACGGTATCTGTGCTCATTTCAATCTCTGGTTTTATGCAGCACCCCAACTCACCCGTCCCCTTAAGCAAGCATAAGTTGGTTTTCTACATTTGACACCCTGTTCTGTTTTGTAATTCAGTTCTTGTGTAGCCAAGTTTACATTCCGTGTATTAGTGATATCTTATGATGTTTCTTTTTCTGTGTGACTAATTTCACTTAGAATCATCGTACCTGAATCCACTCATTATGCTGCTACAGGTCTGATGACATAGATTTCATTGCTGAGTGATATTGCATTGTACGTAAGTACCACAATTTCTTTATCCATTTTTCGCTTTCTGTGATATTGAACTTGTACCGTAAACTAGGTTCTTGTAAACAGAGCCGTCCCAAACTTTGGGGTGGCTGTGTCTTTTTGATTTTAATTTCCCTAAGCTATAGGACCATAAGTGGAAGTGCCCTAGGCTCTGTTGCTTTGTTTTTTGGATGTTTCAGGAAACACCATAAACTTCTCCAGAGTGGCTGCTGGCAATTTACATCCCGCCCATCAGCATAACTAGGCTCCCAGTTGTCCATGGCCTGTCCTGCCTTTCTGGATTTTACACTTTTTTCAGATGGCCCTTTTGACCGGGGGGCAGTGAGACTTCATTGTAGTGCAGATTTCCTTTGCAAGCTTGCTTGTTTGGCCAAAAAGGGCGTATGCGTTTTTTCTTGAATATATTCAGGAAAAAACGCATACGCCCTTTTTGGCCAAGTGCATCATTGTGGACGTTCTGCCTCTTTTCCTATGCTTTACATGCAATTCCAGTCTACCTACTGAAATCGGTTTCCTGCAATTCTGCCCTGCTTTCAACTCCTCTTGGCATCCTAATTCAATATATTTTTGGAAGATAGCTGTCATTTATAACTCTGCAGGTTTGTGAATTACAGTGCCCCTGAGCTCCTTTCTTCAACTCGCTTTCTTGTGAGCTGGCCGCAACACCGCAGGATTGCTTCAGGCCCTAGTTTGGTTCCGGCACGGCATGCTGAGCCTTTGGTTAATTCCTCTTCCTGGTGGGAAATGAGAGTTAAATTGGCCCGTCCAGACACCTCCACCTAATCTCTCATTGGTTCTCCCTATTCCTGTTCATCTTCCGCAGAAATTGCTAACTGGACCAAACAGGAGGTTAAAGGCACTGACTCTCCAAGTGGGGAGAGTGTTAGTAAAGCGTCTGGAATGTTGCCCCCGAGTACTAGGGGACCAAAACTGAGACACATTTGAACACGTTTTCCGACCACATGGTGGATCATACTCTGGGTTCCACATGCATGTTTTAGCTGAAGGAAGAATCCCTTAAACATGGAGAGTTGAGACCCATGGAATGGGTACCATGCAATATGACTTCAAAGGGTCTGCATTTGCTCACCGAACCTCACCAATCCTATCACTGCTGCGTTTATGCCGCTGTACACACGCTTGATTCTCTTTCGGAGACATATAAATCCATAGGTTTTAAGATTCTTACTTGTCAGGTAGATTCTTACTAGTCAGGTATATTCTTAGGCGTTTAATATGGGGTGTTGAGTCCACTTCGTTGAGCAAGGAGTAGCTCTTGTCTATTACATATTTGGCTTATGGAACGGTATCTGTGCTCATTTCAATCTCTGGTTTTATGCAGCACCCCAACTCACCCGTCCCCTTTAGCAAGCATAAGTTGGTTTTCTACATTTGACACCCTGTTCTGTTTTGTAATTCAGTTCTTGTGTAGCCAAGTTTACATTCCATGTATTAGTGATATCTTATGATGTTTCATTTTCTGTGTGACTAATTTCACTTAGAATCATCGTACCTGAATCCACTCATTATGCTGCTACGGGCCTGATGACATAGATTTCATTGCTGAGTGATATTGCATTGTACGTAAGTACCACAATTTCTTTATCCATTTTTCGCTTTCTGTGATATTGAACTTGTACCGTAAACGAGGTTCTTGTAAACAGAGCCGTCCCAAACTTTGGGGTGGCTGTGTCTTTTTGATTTTAATTTCCCTAAGCTATAGGACCATAAGTGGAAGTGCCCTAGGCTCTGTTGCTTTGTTTTTTGGATGTTTCAGGAAACACCATACACTTCTCCAGAGTGGCTGCTGGCAATTTCCATCCCGCCCATCAGCATAACAAGGCTCCCAGTTCTCAATGGCCTGTCCTGCCTTTCTGGATTTTACACTTTTTTCAGATGGCCCTTTTGACCGGGGGGCAGTGAGACTTCATTGTAGTGCAGATTTCCTTTGCAAGCTTGCTTGGTTGGCCAAAAAGGGCGTATGCGTTTTTCCCTGAATATATTCAGGAAAAAACGCATACGCCCTTTTTGGCCAAGTGTATCATTGTGGACGTTCTGCCTCTTTTCCTATGCTTTACATGCAATTCCAGTCTACCTCCTGAAATCGGTTTCCTGCAATTCTGCCCCGCTTTCAACTCCTCTTGGCAGCCTTACTTCAGTATATTTTTGGAAGATAGCTGTCATTTATAACTCTGCAGGTTTGTGAATTACAGTGCCCCTGAGCTCCTTTCTTCAACTCGCTTTCTTGTGAGCTGGCCGCAACACCGCAGGATTGCTTCAGGCCCTAGTTTGGTTCCAGCACGGCATGCTGAGCCTTTGGTTAATTCCTCTTCCTGGTGGGAAATGAGAGTTAAATTGGCCCGTCCGGACACCTCCACCTAATCTCTCATTGGTTCTCCCTATTCCTGTTCATCTTCCGCAGAAATTGCTAACTGGGCCAAACAGGAGGTTAAAGGCACTGACTCTCCAAGTGGGGAGAGTGTTAGTAAAGCGTCTGGAATGTTGCCCCAGAGTACCAGGGGACCAAAACTGAGACACATTTGAACACGTTTTCCGACCACATGGTGGATCATACTCTGGGTTCCACATGCATGTTTTAGCTGAAGGAAGAATCCCTTAAACATGGAGAGTTGAGACCCATGGAATGGGTACCATGCAATATGACTTCAAAGGGTCTGCATTTGCTCACCGAACCTCACCAATCCTATCACTGCTGCGTTTATGCCGCTGTACACACGCTTGATTCTCTTTCGGAGACATATAAATCCATAGGTTTTAAGATTCTTACTAGTCAGGTAGATTCTTAGGCGTTTAATATGGAGTGTTGAGTCCACTTCGTTGAGCAAGGAGTAGCTCTTGTCTATTACATATTTGGCTTATGGAACGGTATCTGTGCTCATTTCAATCTCTGGTTTTATGCAGCACCCCAACTCACCCGTCCCCTTAAGCAAGCATAAGTTGGTTTTCTACATTTGACACCCTGTTCTGTTTTGTAATTCAGTTCTTGTGTAGCCAAGTTTACATTCCGTGTATTAGTGATATCTTATGATGTTTCTTTTTCTGTGTGACTAATTTCACTTAGAATCATCGTACCTGAATCCACTCATTATGCTGCTACGGGCCTGTTGACATAGATTTCATTGCTGAGTGATATTGCATTGTACGTAAGTACCACAATTTCTTTATCCATTTTTCGCTTTCTGTGATATTGAACTTGTACCGTAAACGAGGTTCTTGTAAACAGAGCCGTCCCAAACTTTGGGGTGGCTGTGTCTTTTTGATTTTAATTTCCCTAAGCTATAGGACCATAAGTGGAAGTGCCCTAGGCTCTGTTGCTTTGTTTTTTGGATGTTTCAGGAAACACCATACACTTCTCCAGAGTGGCTGCTGGCAATTTACATCCCGCCCATCAGCATAACTAGGCTCCCAGTTCTCCATGGCCTGTCCTGCCTTTCTGGATTTTACACTTTTTTCAGATGGCCCTTTTGACCAGGGGGCAGTGAGACTTCATTGTAGTGCAGATTTCATTTGCAAGCTTGCTTGGTTGGCCAAAAAGGGCGTATGCGTTTTTTC
This sequence comes from Leucopleurus acutus, assembly GCF_964270905.1. Classification (NCBI taxonomy): domain Eukaryota; kingdom Metazoa; phylum Chordata; class Mammalia; order Artiodactyla; family Delphinidae; genus Leucopleurus; species Leucopleurus acutus. The sequence goes on from NW_028138897.1 coordinate 108,697, forward strand.
CTGAATATATTCAGGAAAAAACGCATACGCCCTTTTTGGCCAAGTGCATCATTGTGGACGTTCTGCCTCTTTTCCTATGCTTTACATGCAATTCCAGTCTACCTCCTGAAATCGGTTTCCTGCAATTCTCCCCCCTTTCAACTCCTCTTGGCAGCCTTACTTCAATATATTTTTGGAAGATAGCTGTCCTTTATAACTCTGCAGGTTTGTGAATTACAGTGCCCCTGAGCTCCTTTCTTCAACTCGCTTTCTTGTGAGCTGGCCGCAACACCGCAGGATTGCTTCAGGCCCTAGTGTGGTTCCGGCATGGCACGCTGAGCCTTTGGTTAATTCCTCTTCCTGGTGGGAAATGAGAGTTAAATTTGCCTGTCTGGACACCTCCACCTAGTCTCTCATTGGTTCTCCCTATTCCTGTTCATTTTCCACAGAAATTGCAAACTGGGCAAAACAGGAGGTTAAAGGCACTGACTCTCCAAGTGGGGAGAGTGTTATTAAAGCGTCTGGAATGTTGCACCCGAGTACCAGGAAACGAAAATTGAGACACATTTGAACACGTTTTCCGATCACATGGTGGATCATACTCTGGGTTCCACATGCATGTTTTAGCTGAAGGAAGAATCCCTTAAACAGGGAGAGTTGAGACCCATGGAATGGGTACCATGCTATATGACTTCAAAGGGTCTGCATTTGCTCACCGAACCTCACCAATCCTATCACTGCTGCGTTTATGCCGCTGTACACACGCTTGATTCTCTTTCGGAGACATATAAATCCATAGGTTTTAAGATTCTTACTAGTCAGGTAGATTCTTACTAGTCAGGTATATTCTTAGGCGTTTAATATGGGGTGTTGAGTCCACTTCGTTGAGCAAGGAGTAGCTCTTGTCTATTACATATTTGGCTTATGGAACGGTATCTGTGCTCATTTCAATCTCTGGTTTTATGCAGCACCCCAACTCACCCGTCCCCTTAAGCAAGCATAAGTTGGTTTTCTACATTTGACACCCTGTTCTGTTTTGTAATTCAGTTCTTGTGTAGCCAAGTTTACATTCCGTGTATTAGTGATATCTTATGATGTTTCTTTTTGTGTGTGACTAATTTCACTTAGAATCATCGTACCTGAATCCACTCATTATGCTGCTACGGGCCTGATGACATAGATTTCATTGCTGAGTGATATTGCATTGTACGTAAGTACCACAGTTTCTTTATCCATTTTTCGCTTTCTGTGATATTGAACTTGTACCGTAAACGAGGTTCTTGTAAACAGAGCCGTCCCAAACTTTGGGGTGGCTGTGTCTTTTTGATTTTAATTTCCCTAAGCTATAGGACCATAAGTGGAAGTGCCCTAGGCTCTGTTGCTTTGTTTTTTGGATGTTTCAGGAAACACCATACACTTCTCCAGAGTGGCTGCTGGCAATTTACATCCCGCCCATCAGCATAACTAGTCTCCCAGTTCTCCATGGCCTGTCCTGCCTTTCTGGATTTTACACTTTTTTCAGATGGCCCTTTTGACCGGGGGGCAGTGAGACTTCATTGTAGTGCAGATTTCCTTTGCTAGCTTGCTTGGTTGGCCAAAAAGGGCGTATGCGTTTTTTCCTGAATATATTCAGGAAAAAACGCATACGCCCTTTTTGGCCAAGTGCATCATTGTGGACGTTCTGCCTCTTTTCCTATGCTTTACATGCAATTCCAGTCTACCTCCTGAAATCGGTTTCCTGCAATTCTGCCCTGCTTTCAACTTCTCTTGGCATCCTAATTCAATATATTTTTGGAAGATAGCTGTCATTTATAACTCTGCAGGTTTGTGAATTACAGTGCCCCTGAGCTCCTTTCTTCAACTCGCTTTCTTGTGAGCTGGCCGCAACACCGCAGGATTGTTTCAGGCCCTAGTTTGGTTCCGGCACGGCATGCTGAGCCTTTGGTTAATTCCTCTTCCTGGTGGGAAATGAGAGTTAAATTGGCCCGTCCGGACACCTCCACCTAATCTCTCATTGGTTCTCCCTATTCCTGTTCATCTTCCGCAGAAATTGCTAACTGGGCCAAACAGGAGGTTAAAGGCACTGACTCTCCAAGTGGGGAGAGTGTTAGTAAAGCGTCTGGAATGTTGCCCCCGAGTACCAGGGGACCAAAACTGAGACACATTTGAACACGTTTTCCGACCACATGGTGGATCATACTCTGGGTTCCACATGCATGTTTTAGCTGAAGGAAGAATCCCTTAAACATGGAGAGTTGAGACCCATGGAATGGGTACCATGCAATATGACTTCAAAGGGTCTGCATTTGCTCACCGAACCTCACCAATCCTATCACTGCTGCGTTTATGCCGCTGTACACACGCTTGATTCTCTTTCGGAGACATATAAATCCATAGGTTTTAAGATTCTTACTTGTCAGGTAGATTCTTACTAGTCAGGTATATTCTTAGGCGTTTAATATGGGGTGTTGAGTCCACTTCGTTGAGCAAGGAGTAGCTCTTGTCTATTACATATTTGGCTTATGGAACGGTATCTGTGCTCATTTCAATCTCTGGTTTTATGCAGCACCCCAACTCACCCGTCCCCTTAAGCAAGCATAAGTTGGTTTTCTACATTTGACACCCTGTTCTGTTTTGTAATTCAGTTCTTGTGTAGCCAAGTTTACATTCCATGTATTAGTGATATCTTATGATGTTTCATTTTCTGTGTGACTAATTTCACTTAGAATCATCGTACCTGAATCCACTCATTATGCTGCTACGGGCCTGATGACATAGATTTCATTGCTGAGTGATATTGCATTGTACGTAAGTACCACAATTTCTTTATCCATTTTTCGCTTTCTGTGATATTGAACTTGTACCGTAAACGAGGTTCTTGTAAACAGAGCCGTCCCAAACTTTGGGGTGGCTGTGTCTTTTTGATTTTAATTTCCCTAAGCTATAGGACCATAAGTGGAAGTGCCCTAGGCTCTGTTGCTTTGTTTTTTGGATGTTTCAGGAAACACCATACACTTCTCCAGAGTGGCTGCTGGCAATTTACATCCCGCCCATCAGCATAACTAGTCTCCCAGTTCTCCATGGCCTGTCCTGCCTTTCTGGATTTTACACTTTTTTCAGATGGCCCTTTTGACCGGGGGGCAGTGAGACTTCATTGTAGTGCAGATTTCCTTTGCAAGCTTGCTTGGTTGGCCAAAAAGGGCGTATGCGTTTTTTCCTGAATATATTCAGGAAAAAACGCATACGCCCTTTTTGGCCAAGTGCATCATTGTGGACGTTCTGCCTCTTTTCCTATGCTTTACATGCAATTCCAGTCTACCGCCTGAAATCGGTTTCCTGCAATTCTGCCCTGCTTTCAACTCCTCTTGGCATCCTAATTCAATATATTTTTGGAAGATAGCTGTCATTTATAACTCTGCAGGTTTGTGAATTACAGTGCCCCTGAGCTCCTTTCTTCAACTCGCTTTCTTGTGAGCTGGCCGCAACACCGCAGGATTGCTTCAGGCCCTAGTTTGGTTCCGGCACGGCATGCTGAGCCTTTGGTTAATTCCTCTTCCTGGTGGGAAATGAGAGTTAAATTGGCCCATCCGGACACCTCCACCTAATCTCTCATTGGTTCTCCCTATTCCTGTTCATCTTCCGCAGAAATTGCTAACTGGGCCAAACAGGAGGTTAAAGGCACTGACTCTCCAAGTGGGGAGAGTGTTAGTAAAGCGTCTGGAATGTTGCACCCGAGTACCAGGGGACGAAAACTGAGACACATTTGAACACGTTTTCCGACCACATGGTGGATCATACTCTGGGTTCCACATGCATGTTTTAGCTGAAGGAAGAATCCCTTAAACATGGAGAGTTGAGACCCATGGAATGGGTACCATGCAATATGACTTCAAAGGGTCTGCATTTGCTCACCGAACCTCACCAATCCTATCACTGCTGCGTTTATGCCGCTGTACACACACTTGATTCTCTTTCGGAGACATATAAATCCATAGGTTTTAAGATTCTTACTAGTCAGGTAGATTCTTACTAGTCAGGTATATTCTTAGGCGTTTAATATGGGGTGTTGAGTCCACTTCGTTGAGCAAGGAGTAGCTCTTGTCTATTACATATTTGGCTTATGGAACGGTATCTGTGCTCATTTCAATCTCTGGTTTTATGCAGCACCCCAACTCACCCGTCCCCTTAAGCAAGCATAAGTTGGTTTTCTACATTTGACACCCTGTTCTGTTTTGTAATTCAGTTCTTGTGTAGCCAAGTTTACATTCCGTGTATTAGTGATATCTTATGATGTTTCTTTTTCTGTGTGACTAATTTCACTTAGAATCATCGTACCTGAATCCACTCATTATGCTGCTACGGGCCTGATGACATAGATTTCATTGCTGAGTGATATTGCATTGTACGTAAGTACCACAATTTCTTTATCCATTTTTCGCTTTCTGTGATATTGAACTTGTACCGTAAACGAGGTTCTTGTAAACAGAGCCGTCCCAAACTTTGGGGTGGCTGTGTCTTTTTGATTTTAATTTCCCTAAGCTATAGGACCATAAGTGGAAGTGCCCTAGGCTCTGTTGCTTTGTTTTTTGTATTTTTGAGGAAACACCATACACTTCTCCAGAGTGGCTGCTGGCAATTTACATCCCGCCCATCAGCATAACTAGGCTCCCAGTTCTCCATGGCCTGTCCTGCCTTTCTGGATTTTACACTTTTTTCAGATGGCCCTTTTGACCGGGGGGCAGTGAGACTTCATTGTAGTGCAGATTTCCTTTGCAAGCTTGCTTGGTTGGTCAAAAAGGGCGTATGCGTTTTTTCCTGAATATATTCAGGAAAAAACGCATACGCCCTTTTTGGCCAAGTGCATCATTGTGGGCGTTCTGCCTCTTTTCCTATGCTTTACATGCAATTCCAGTCTACCTCCTGAAATCGGTTTCCTGCAATTCTGCCCTGCTTTCAACTCCTCTTGGCATCCTAATTCAATATATTTTTGGAAGATAGCTGTCATTTATAACTCTGCAGGTTTGTGAATTACAGTGCCCCTGAGCTCCTTTCTTCAACTCGCTTTCTTGTGAGCTGGCCGCAACACCGCAGGATTGTTTCAGGCCCTAGTTTGGTTCCGGCACGGCATGCTGAGCCTTTGGTTAATTCCTCTTCCTGGTGGGAAATGAGAGTTAAATTGGCCCGTCCAGACACCTCCACCTAATCTCTCATTGGTTCTCCCTATTCCTGTTCATCTTCCGCAGAAATTGCTAACTGGGCCAAACAGGAGGTTAAAGGCACTGACTCTCCAAGTGGGGAGAGTGTTAGTAAAGCGTCTGGAATGTTGCACCCGAGTACCAGGGGACGAAAACTGAGACACATTTGAACACGTTTTCCGACCACATGGTGGATCATACTCTGGGTTCCACATGCATGTTTTAGCTGAAGGAAGAATCCCTTAAACATGGAGAGTTGAGACCCATGGAATGGGTACCATGCAATATGACTTCAAAGGGTCTGCATTTGCTCACCGAACCTCACCAATCCTATCACTGCTGCGTTTATGCCGCTGTACACACACTTGATTCTCTTTCGGAGACATATAAATCCATAGGTTTTAAGATTCTTACTAGTCAGGTAGATTCTTACTAGTCAGGTATATTCTTAGGCGTTTAATATGGGGTGTTGAGTCCACTTCGTTGAACAAGGAGTAGCTCTTGTCTATTACATATTTGGCTTATGGAACGGTATCTGTGCTCATTTCAATCTCTGGTTTTATGCAGCACCCCAACTCACCCGTCCCCTTAAGCAAGCATAAGTTGGTTTTCTACATTTGACACCCTGTTCTGTTTTGTAATTCAGTTCTTGTGTAGCCAAGTTTACATTCCGTGTATTAGTGATATCTTATGATGTTTCTTTTTCTGTGTGACTAATTTCACTTAGAATCATCGTACCTGAATCCACTCATTATGCTGCTACGGGCCTGATGACATAGATTTCATTGCTGAGTGATATTGCATTGTACGTAAGTACCACAATTTCTTTATCCATTTTTCGCTTTCTGTGATATTGAACTTGTACCGTAAACGAGGTTCTTGTAAACAGAGCCGTCCCAAACTTTGGGGTGGCTGTGTCTTTTTGATTTTAATTTCCCTAAGCTATAGGACCATAAGTGGAAGTGCCCTAGGCTCTGTTGCTTTGTTTTTTGGATGTTTCAGGAAACACCATACACTTCTCCAGAGTGGCTGCTGGCAATTTACATCCCGCCCATCAGCATAACTAGGCTCCCAGTTCTCCATGGCCTGTCCTGCCTTTCTGGATTTTACACTTTTTTCAGATGGCCCTTTTGACCGGGGGGCAGTGAGACTTCATTGTAGTGCAGATTTCCTTTGCAAGCTTGCTTGGTTGGCCAAAAAGGGCGTATGCGTTTTTTCCTGAATATATTCAGGAAAAAACGCATACGCCCTTTTTGGCCAAGTGCATCATTGTGGACGTTCTGCCTCTTTTCCTATGCTTTACATGCAATTCCAGTCTACCTCCTGAAATCGGTTTCCTGCAATTCTGCCCCCCTTTCAACTCCTCTTGGCATCCTAATTCAATATATTTTTGGAAGATAGCTGTCATTTATAACTCTGCAGTTTTGTGAATTACAGTGCCCCTGAGCTCCTTTCTTCAACTCGCTTTCTTGTGAGCTGGCCGCAACACCGCAGGTTTGCTTCTGGTCCTAGTGTGGTTCCGGCATGGCACGCTGAGCCTTTGGTTAATTCCTCTTCCTGGTGGGAAATGAGAGGTAAATTTGCCCGTCCAGACACCTCCACCTAATCTCTCATTGTTTCTCCCTATTCCTGTTCATTTTCCACAGAAATTGCAAATTGGGCCATACAGGAGGTTAAAGGCACTGACTCTCGAAGTGGGGAGAGTGTTAGTAAAGCGTCTGGAATGTTGCACCCGAGTACCAGGGGACGAAAACTGAGACACATTTGAACACGTTTCCCGATCACACGGTGGATCATACTCTGGGTTCCACATGCATGTTTTAGCTGAAGGAAGAATCCCTTAAACCTGGAGAGTTGAGACCCATGGAATGGGTACCATGCAATATGACTTCAAAGGGTCTGCATTTGCTCACCGAACCTCACCAATCCTATCACTGCTGCGTTTATGCCGCTGTACACACGCTTGATTCTCTTTTGGAGACATATATATCTATAGGTTTTAAGATTCTTACTAGTCAGGTAGATTCTTACTAGTCAGGTATATTCCTAGGCGTTTAATATAGGGTGGTGAGTCCACTTCGTTGAGCAAGGGGTACCTTTTGTCTATTATATTTTTGGCTTATGGAACGGTATCTGTGCCAATTTTAATCTCTGGTTTCATGCAGCACCCCATATCGGCTTTCCCCTTAAGCAAGCATAAGTTGGTTTTCTACATTTTTGACCCTGTTCTGTTTTGTAATTCAGTTCCTGTGTAGCCAAGTTTACATTCCGTGTAGTAGTGATATCTTATGATGTTTCTTTTTCTGTGTGACTAATTTCACTTAGAATCATCGTACCTGAATCCACTCATTATGCTGCTCCGGGCCTGATGACATAGATTTCATTGCTGAGTGATATTGCATTGTACGTAAGTACCACAACTTCTTTATCCATTTTTCGCTTTTTGCGATATTTAACTTGTACCGTAAACGAGGTTCTTGTAAACAGAGCCATCCCAAACTTTGGGGTGGCTGTGTCTTTTTGATTTTAATTTCCCTAAGCTATAGGACCATAAGTGGAAGTGCCCTAGGCTCTGTTGCTTAGTTTTTTGGATGTTTCAGGAAACACCATACACTTCTCCAGAGTGTCTGTTGGCCATTTACATCTCGCCCATCAGCATAACAAGGCTCCCAGTTCTCCATGGCCTGTCCTGCCTTTCTGGATTTTACACTTTTTTCAGAAGACCCTTTGACCAGGGGGCAGTGAGACTTCATTGTAGTGCAGATTTCCTTTGCGAGCTTGCTTGGTTGGCCAGAAAGGGCGTATGCGTTTCTTCCTGAATATATTCAGGAAAGAACGCATACGCCCTTTTTGGCCAAGTGCATCATTGTCGACGTTCTGAGTCTTTTCATATGTTTTCAGTGCAATTCCAGTCTACCTCCTGAAATCGGTTTCCTGCAGTTCTGCCTTGCTCTCAGTTCCTCTTCATAGCCTTACCTCAATATACGTTTGGAAAATAGTTGGCCTTTATAACTCTGCAGGTTTTTCAATTGCAGTGGCCCTTAGCTCCATTTTTCAGCTCTTATTTTTGTGATCTTGCCTCATATCCACAGGATTTCTTCAGGCCCTATTCTTCTTCTGGGGCGCCTTGCTCTGCCTTTGGTTAATTCTTCTTCCTGATGTGAAATTAGAGTGACATGTGCCCATTGAAACCGCTACAGCTATTTTCTCACTGGTTCCCCCTATTCCCATTCATCCTCCGCACTAACTGCAGACTGTGCGATACCGGAACTTAAAGGCATTGACTCTCCATGTGGAGATGTTGTTAGTAAAGTGGCTGGAATGTTGATCCGGAGCCCCAGGAGAGGAAAATGAGGTGCATTTTAGAAACCTTTCCCGATCATATGGTATACCATCTGCTGGATTTCCCATGCATGGTTTAGCTGTAGGAAGATTCCCTTCAACTTGGAGTGTTGGGACCCTTGGAATAAGTAGCATGAAGTATTGCATTAAACTTTCGGCAGTTGCTCACCAAAGCTCTCCAATCCTTTCAGCCCCAAGTGTCCAGCCTTATGTCTTATCCAGCTGTGGGTTTATATGTGGTCATTCCAGGTTGCATCACAGCCCCTGAGCGAATTTTGTAAGAATTTTTCTCTCTTTCATTGTTTCTGCGTTTTGGTTTTAAAATTTATTTCTATAATGGGGTTTAGCTCATTTTCACTGCTGTGTTTGTGCCGCTCTGCGCACACTTGATTCCCTTATGGAGATATATCAATACATGGGTTTTAAGATTCTTATTACTCAGATATATTTCTCTGTGGTGTATAGGGTGTGTTGAGGCCAGTTCATTGAGCAAGGTGTAGATCTTGTCTGATACCTATTTGGTTTATTGAACGGTATCTGTGCTAATTTCAAACTCTGGTTTTATGCATCACCCCACCTCTCCTTTCCCCTTAAGCTGACATAAGTGTGTTTTCTAAATGTGAGACACTGTTCTGTTTTGTAATTCATTTTTTGTGCAGCCATATTTATCCTCCCTCTATAAGTGATATCTTATGATATGTTTCTTTTTCTGTTTGACTTATTTCAAGTAGTATTATCGGACCTCAATCCACTCTTTATCCTTCTACTAGCCTTATTACATTGATTTCATGGTGAAGAGATATTCCATTGTACATAAGTACCACATTTTCTTTATCCATTGTTCTCTTTCCTGGGATATTTAAGGTGTACTGAAGTTGAGGTTCTTGTAAACAGAGTAGCCCTAAACTGTGGTGTGCTTGTGTCTTGTTGATTTTTAGACTTCCCTAGATATACTCCCGTGATTGGAAGTGCCCTATGCTCTGTCGCTCTGTTTTTTAGATGATTTAGGAACCACCATACACTTCTCCAGAGTGGCTCTCGGCAGTTCACACACTGTCCATCAGCGTATAAAGGCTCCCTGTTCTCCATGGCCTGTCCTGCATTTCTGGTTTTTACAATTTTTTCGGATGGCCCTTTTGACCGGTGGGAAATGAGACTTCTTTGTTGTGCACATTTGCATTGCTTGCTTGCTTGGTTGCCCATAAAGTGCGTATGCGTTTTTTCCTGGATATATTCAGGAAATAACACATACTCCCTTTTGGGCCAACTGCATCATTGTCGAAATTCTGCCGCTTTTCATGTGCTTTAAAGGCGAGTCCAATCTATCTCTTGAAATCTGTTTCTTGCAATTCTGTCTTGCATTCAGATCCTCTTCTTTGCCTTACCTCAACATATTTTTGGACGTTAGTTTTCATTTATAACTCTGCAGGTTTGTGAATTGCAGTGACCCTGAGCTCCATTTTTTAAGTTGCTCTTTTGTGAGCTGGCCTCAAAACTGCAGGATTGCTTCAGGCCCTATTTTGGCTCCGGTGAGGCGGGCTGAGCCTTTTTTTAATTCTTATTCTTAATGGGAAATTAGAGTGACATGTGCCCGTCCAAACCCCTACAACTATTCTCTCATTGTTTCCCCCTGTTCCCGTTCATCCTCCTCACAATTTGCAAAATGTGTGAAACAGAAGTTTAAATGTGCTGATTCTCTAAGTGGGGAGATTCTAAGTAACGTGGCTGGAATGATGAACAGGAGCACCAGGAGAGGATAAATGAGGTGCATTTTAGACACATCTCCCGATCACATGGTGTACAGTCCTCTGGGTTTTCCATGCATGTTTTAGCTGTAGGAAGATTCCTTGAACCTGCAGATTTGGGACCCATTGAATGGGTACCAGGTAGTATTACTTTAAAGGGTGTGCATTTCCTCACCCAACCCCACATTTCTCTTAGTGCGAACAGTTTCCAGCCTTATGTCTCATCCTGCTGTGGGTCTAGATGTGTTCAATCCATGTTGCATCACCGTCCCTGAGGAAAAGTTGTAAGAGGTTTTCTCTGTCTCTCTGTCGTTTATTTTTTTCAATTTATTACTATGTTGTTTACAGCTGATTTTCAAAGCTCTGTTTCTTGCTGCTGTACATCCACTTGATTCACGTACAGAGAGACATCAATAATTTCTTTTTCAGATTCTTACCAGTCATAGATATTCTTTTCCGGTGACTTGAGTGTGCTGAGTGCAGTTCTTTTAGTTACCGTGTAGGCCTTGTTGATTATCAGTTTGGTATTTGGAATGGTATCTTTGCTAATTTCAACCTCCTGGATGATGCCTCACCCCTCCCCACCTTTCCCGTTTAGCAGCCTTACACGTGTTTTCTACATATTTATGTCACTTAGAATGATCATACGTAACTCCTCCGGAGTTGTTACAACTGGCCATATTTCATTGATTTCCAGGCTGAGTAATATTCCACTCTACATAAGTACCACATCTCTATCCATTTTTTCCCTCCAGAGACATTTAAGTTATATCCTAGTCGAGGATCTTTTAAACAGAGAGGCAGTAAACATTGGGGTGCCTGTGTCCTCTCGATTTTTGTTTTTCCCAAGATATACGCCCATGAGTGCAAGTGCCCTATGCTCTGTAGCTCATTTTTTAGATGCTTTAGTAAACACAATACACTTCTCCAGAATGGCCGTTGGCAATATACATTTCCACTATAAGCCTCACAGGGCTCCCTCCTCTCCTTGCCCTGTCCTGCATTTCTGGCGTTTACACTTTATGAGGATGGCTCTTCTGACTGATGCGAAGTGATATCTTTTGTAGTATTGATTTCCAGTGCCCACCTGTTTGGTTGGCTAAAAAAGTGTATGCCCTTTTCTTGAATATATACAGAAAAAAACGCATACAGCCTTTTTGGCCAACTGCAATGTCGGCAATGTTCAGCCCCTTTTCTTGTGCTTAATGGCGAGTCCTTTCTACCTCCTCAAATCCCTTTCCTGCCATTCTCCCTTGCTTGCCAATCCTTTTCTCTGACTTTCCTCAAGACATTTTTCAGTGATAGATATTTTCAACTCTGCAGTTTCGTGAATTTTACTGCCCCTGAGTTCCATTGTTCAACTTGTGTTTATGGGAACTGGCCACAAAGCAGTGGGATTTCCTCAAGCCCTATACTGTTTCCATGGGCAACCCTAGCCTTTGGTCAATTCATCTTCCTGATTGGAAATTAGAGTGACATGTGCCTGTCTGAACACCTAGGACTTGTCTCTCATTGTTCCTCATCCTTCCGCTTCATCCTCTGGACAAATTCCAAACTGTACGCAACAGGATGTTGACAGTGTTGACATCTCCAAGTGGGGAGACTGTTAGTAAAGACGCTGGAGGGGTGAACCCGAGCACCAGGAGATGAGGAGATGAGATGCCTTTTCCAAACTCTTCCCGATCAGACGGTATACCATCCTCTGGATGTGACAGACATGTTTTAGCAGTAGGAAGAGTCCCATTCATGTAAGGAGAACACCAGGGCTTTTTCAAAATCAGTGTCTCCCCGAAACCCAAACTGGGGAGTTTTTTAAGCTACGGCTACACATATGTTCATTAAGGGCCTTGGGAAGTAGGCAGAGTCCAAACTTTAGATGACTGAAGTCTTCAGGGTCAGAAGCACTCACCACCGGCTTCCCTTAGGTTACACTTTAACTGTCATTGATAGATGATGTCAATAAAAATATCTATTCTTTTTCCGATTATTTCCCCTTATAGGTTATTGCACAATATTGAGTGTAGTTCCCTGTGCTATACAGTAGTTCCTTGTTGATGATCTATTTTATACATAGCAGTGTGTATGTGTTAATTCCAAACTGTTAATTTATCCCTCCTCCCACCTTTCCCCTTTGGTAATAATAAATTATAAGATTTTATACTTCTCAGAAATGGGGGAGCTGAAAGAGAGGTATCATTTTCAATGGAAAAGCATTTAAAACAAGATTGAAGCTTTAACCAAGATTATTAGATGTACATCCTTGGAAAGAAATCACTTCATTTCTCTAATATTGACCTGACAAATAGGACAAACCTTCTCACTGAACTTGCTTATAATAAAGTGATGGAAATATCAAATGGAAGTGTTAGAAACATCTTATTTTACCCGAGCCTTATAAACTGTTCTATGTTAACTACAGTTTGGCTCACACATCTGTTCATTGAAGTTACAATAGTCTCAATTTCTGTTACTGATCCTCCAGAGTGGACCCCAACAAGGGTCCCCCTGCCCAGTGTCATTGGGGCCAACAGATCGAGACTGAGTTTGGTTCCCAAGCAAAGGAAACTTTATATTTTCATCAGAGAATGGAGAGGTGAGAGCATGCACTACCCCGTGGGCTGTGGGCTGGGCTGCTGTGTAGAGATCCTGTCAGAGTCAGTGGGAGGGAGGGGGCGGAGCTCTCAAGGGCCGGGTTGGCTGCAGCTCAGGCTCTATATCTCGGAGTCTGCACTGGGCCCCAGGAGCTGAGGTGTCGACCCAGCCATTCTGCACCAGGAAATCTGGTCTGAAGTGCCGGGTGTGGAACCTCTGCATGCGGGACCCTAGGAGCACGTGAAATTAGACAAAGCACAAAGGATAAAAAAGGTCAGACTTGACTTTATTGCCCAGATTCTATTTTTATCTCCCAGGGATTTTTAATGGGCTTTGCTGGGGACAAACCCCTCCTCTGCCTTTTGTCCCGTTCCTCATTCTTGGAGTGCTGAGGGTGCAGACCCTTCTTCTGTAACTGCTGAGTGCTGAGTTGGGAGCCCTCATACCAGGGGACGAGGGTCAGAACTTCTCCCCAGCAGCCTCCAGGTGACGTTGATTGGCCCCAGGACCCCTGCCTCCCTGCTCGTCCGCCTGAGCACCAGCATTGGAAGTGTTATAGATTCTAATGACCTTTAAGGGTCCAGGAAAGAGATGTGCAGAGACGCTGTGGGGGCCGGTTTCACCCCGCCCCACATTTGTTCGGCCACCTTAGGCTGACCGTTTCTGCCAGCCTAGATGCTCTGACCAGTAGTCTGCTCTTTCTTCAATTAGGCCCCTGAATTAACATAAAAACAGCACCAGGTGTCAGAGCCCTGCCCGCTCAACTCCCAGACAGTCCAGGGTCAGTGGTGATCAAGGACCATGATGGCCACTGAGTCAACAGCCTTTTGAAGTAAACAGGAGTCCAGCCGGTCTTATTGGCCACCATCATCACGGTGTCTGTAGGCTTTTCTATGGTGACAGTGTGATATACGGTTCCCCCGCCAAGATTATTAGCTCCCCTCCGGGTGCAGGAAGTCCTGCAAGCAGTAGTCTACTCCTTCGGGACACACTATTGTTGTTTTATGAGAGAAACTCCAGGTCAAGTGATGTTCACATGAGTCGTCATGGTGCCCTGTTGCCTCCGGTTATCTCTCTGGATGTTGGAGTTGGAGGGCCTCCTCACTCGAGGTCGGTGTGCCCACGGAGCGAACCCTGCAACTTCAGGGCATGGTTGGTGATTAGGATCACCACGTGGGGTCCTTTTCCCTTAGGAGGGAGGTGGCCTTTTGGGCTGCTGATTTCCAGGTTTTTAGATACCGCCAGTATCTTGGCCAGATGTGGCAGTGGGCCAAGCCCCTTGGTGACTGTAGTTTATCCTACCTGGATGGCATTCTTGCGTTGTTCCATTTCAAGTGGTCCCAGTTTTTGCACTAATTCTCCAATGGCGATTCACCTTTCACCGGGAATGGAAAGGTCAAAGGGTTTAGCTCAATTAGGGAGTTCCAGGGCAAGTGTCTGAATTGACTGCTCTTTCCATTCTTGAAAGGCCACTTCTGGATTCTGTTCAAAAGGATCATCATCTTTTCCTTTCAGTGTTTCATATAGAGGCCCAGCTAGTAGACTGTAGTTAGGGATCCAGAAGCAGCAAACCCTGGCCTCCCCAGGAACCCCTAAGCTGTCTTCTAGTTTTAGAAAGGGGTAAGGCTGCAAATGGCTTCTTCCCTTTCCTGGGATGGGCTTCTCTGACCTTGTGTGAGAATGAAGCCCAGGCAGGTCACCGCAGTCTGTGATATTTGAGCTTTTTCTTGGACAACTTCTATCCTTTATTGGCTTGGTAGTTCAGAGGCCTCCTTAGTAGGGCTGGCGATCAGAATGTCGTCTGCATATTGCAGGAGGGTTTCCTTTTCCAGAGGTAGAACTTTTCGGTCGTTAGCTAAGCTTTCCCCAAAGATGGTGTGGGAATTTTTGAACCCTTGGGGCAAGACGGCCCGGAAGTATTGTTTTAGTTGTATGTTGAGTCCTGCCACTCACAAGCCAAAATTTCTTGTGACTCTGGGACTAATGGAATACAAAAGAAGGCATCATTGAAGACTAATACAGAATACCATGTCCTGGTGGTTGGTAGAATGACCAGCAGGGTGTAGGAATCAGGAGCAACTGGAGGTATATCCTCGGTGGCTTCACTGACTGTCCTGACATCCTTTACCAGGTCCCCAGCAGCCCATGGGGCTCTCGTGGTCAGGCCAATCCCAGGATATGGAGCTCTCCTGGGCAGGTACCCCACCCCCAACCCAGCCCACGGGGCTCTCATGGTCAGGCCCCTCCCAGGATACAGAGCTACCCTTGCAGGTACCGTGGCAGGGCTGGGCACACAGGAACCGTGCACATAGCCCTCATTGAAGAGCGCCCCCAGCTCACCTGTCACTCAGAGCTGACACAGAGCACCTCAGAGCAGGACTTGAACTAACAAACAGCAGCTCCGACAGGTCTGTGACCCTGGGCATCACTCTGTGTGGCCTCCCTCCACCTGGTCTTCCAGAGACTTCCACTGCACCCAGGGCACCAGGCCTCTGTCTCCAACCACCACCCACCCCTCCTCTCCCTGACTCCTGGGTTCCTCTCATTAGGAGAGGGTTTTCTTGAAGTTGTCTCCCACTCATGGGCCAGATAAAATGATTAGAAAACAAGCCAAAGCTGCAGCCCCTTGTCTATCCTGACTCTCAAGAGCCCACACCTGTTCCTTGGACCTGGCCGGTTCAGCAAGTTCCATTTTCTGCAACTGTGAGCCCCTGAGGGGTGATGATTGGCTACCTGGGCAGCCTTACCATGCCGGCCAGCCCTCCCCAGGTGTGCCTGGGTTGAGATCAATATAAATACCACTCCAGGCAGCAAAAGCCCCTGCAGCTGTGCCTGACGCCATTTTCTCTGCCCTGTCAGCAGTCTCGGGGCTGGGCTGGTGGGAGGGAGTGAGAGGCCACGGCTTTGTGGGTGGCCCAGTGTGAGTGGGGCTCTGCTGGACTTTCTGCAGCAGTTGCCAGGCTGCCACCTGCTAAAGAAGAGGATGTGTCACCCATACCTGCTGCTGGAATTTCTCCCTGGGCAGAGGTGAGGAAGGAAAAAAGCAGTGGGGGCAGGGACAGGACGAGTATCTCAGGCAGGGAAATGGAAATCTTCCAGAAGAGCACCCAGGGCCAGGACCATCCTGGCTGGCCTGCAGGCACCAAGTCAGCTGGCATGCTGTCACTCGTGTGGCTCCATGGCCCTTCCTCTAGGCTTTCAAGTCCTTGTATATATTCAGGTGTTTTACCTGGGAAGGGTGGGAACAGTTCAGCAGCAAGTGGCCTGGGGCTCAGCTCACGTTTACTCACAGATGCCTCGGCACGGTGCCCCAGCTTTGCAATGAGGACGCTTGTTGTGTGGGGGCTGCTGGCTGAATGGGAGACGATTCCCCACCACTGACCAACTTCAGAATTGTTTACAACTGGAGCAAGTGCCCTGATACGGTTTTCCTCTGAGTAACTGGTGGGTTCTGTTTTTTTTTTCTCTTTTTCGTTTTTGGTTCAAGGTAGATTTTATTCCTCTTTTTTGTATTTACAGATATAAGCATGGAAATAATTTATTCATATAAATACATGTATGTGAAGGGAATAATTGTTTTTTCTGTTTTATTTTTTAAATTTTATTTCTTTTTAATTTTGAATTTTATTTTATATTTTTATACAGCAGGTTCTCATTGGTTATCTACTTTATACATATAAATGTTTACATGCCAATCCCAATCTCTCAACTCCTCCCACCACCACCCCTCCAAGAGCTTTCCCCCCTTGTTGTCCATACGATTGTTGTCTACATCTGTTGCTCTATTTATGCCTTGCAAAACGGTTAATCTGTACAGTTTTTCTAGGTTCCACATATATGCATGAATATACAAGATTTGTTTTTCTCTTTCTGACTTACTTCACTCTGTAGGACAGTCTCTAGATCCATCGACGTCTCTACAAATGACCCAATTTCATTCCTTTCATGGCTTAGTAATATTCCATTTTATATATGTACCACAGCTTTATGCATTCGTCTGTCTGTGGGCATTTAGGTTGCTTCCATTACCTCGATATTGTAAATAGTGATGCAATGAACATTGCGGTGAATGTCTCTTTTTGATTTATGGTTTTGTCTGAGTATATGTCCAGTCCTGGGATTGCTGTATCATATGGTAATTCTATTATTAGTTTCTTAAGAAACTCCATATTGTTCTCCATAGTGACTGTATCAATTTATATTCCCAACAATAGTGGAAGAGTGTTCCTTTTCTCCACACCCTTTCCAGCATTTGTTGTTTGTAGATTTTCAGATGATGCCCATTCTAACAGGTGTGAGGTGATACCTCATTGTTGAGTCCATTTCGTTGAGCAACGGGTAGGTCTTGTCTATTACATATTTGGCTTATGGAACGGTATCTGTGCTAATTTCAAACTCTGGTTTTATGCAGCACCCCAACTCACCTTTCCCCTTAAGCAAGCATAAGTTGGTTTTCTAAACTTGAGACCCTGTTCTGTTTTGTAATTCAGTTCATGTGTAGCCAAGTTTACATTCCGTGCATTAGTGATACCTTATGATGTTTCTTTTTCTGTGTGACTTATTTCACTTAGAATCATCATGCCTCAATCCACTCATTATGCTGGTACAGGCCTGGTGACACAGATTTCATTGCTGAGTGGTATTCTGTTGTACATAAGTACCGCAACTTCTTTATCAATTATTTGTTCTCTGGGATATTTAACTTGTACTGTAGAAGAGGCTCCTGTAAACAGAGCCGTTGTAAATTTTGGGGTGGCTGTGTCTTTTTGATTTTAATTTCCCTAAGCTATAGGACCATAAGTGGAAATGCCCTAGATTCTGTTGCTTTGTTTTTCAGATGTATCAGGAAACACCATACACTTCTCCAGAGTGGCTGTTGGCAATGTACATCCCGCCCATAAGCATAACAAGGCTCCTTTTTCCCCATGGCCTGTCTTGCCTTTCTGGATTTTACACTTTTCTCAGTGGCCCTTTAGACCGGGGGGAAGTGACACTTCATAGTAGTTCGGATTTCCATTGCAAGCTTGCTTGGTTTGCCAAAAAGGGCGTATGTGTTTTTTCCTGAATATATTCAGGAACAAACTCATACGCCCTTTGTTGCCAAGTGCATCATTGTCGATGTTCTGCCTCTTTTCCTATGCTTTAAATGCAAATCCAGTCTACCTCCTGAAATCGGTTTCCTGCAATTCTGCCCCGCTTTCAAGTCCTCTTCGCAGCCTTACTTCAATATATTTTTGGACGTTATCTGTCATTTATAACTCTGCAGGTTTGTGAATTACAGGGCCCCTGAGCTCCTTTCTTCAACTCGCTTTCTTGTGAGCTGGCCGCAAACCCGCAAGACTGCTTCAGGCCCTAATCTGCTTCTGGCAGGGCACGCTGAGCCTTTGGTTAATTCCTCTTCCTGGTGGGAAATGAGTGTTAAATATGCCCGTCCAGACACCTACCTCACTCTCAACCCCTTGGTGATGTGGGTCCTCTGGTTTGTGGCCACTTTTGCTGGGTTCCTCACCTTTCAATGATGTGGCCCCACTAGTGTGAGGACACTCCTGCTTGGTTCTCATCCACGTGGTTATGTGGACCCCCTGGTGAGAGTCTGTTCCTGGCTTTGTTCCTCACCCACCTGTGAGGGAGACCCTCTGCTGATAGGTCACTCCTGCATGGCTGGCACACATTGCCTTGGTGAAGTCAGCCGTGTGGTGGCAGTTGGAGCGTGCTGGGAATCTCTTCCCCCGGTGATGAGGGCCCTCTTGCGTCAGGCCCTAACTGCTGGGCTCACCAACTTTTCTTAGGGAGCCCAATGATGCTTTGGCACTCCTCTTAGGATCCCATCTCCATGGGGATGTGGGCCTTCTGCTCTGAGGTCCCAACGGCTGGGTTGTTCACATTTTCATGATGTGGGCTCTCTGGTGTTAGTTCACAGAAGCCTGGATCCCATAGCCTCTGTGCTCTTGGCTGCCTGCTGGGAGGTTCCAACTGCTGGATTCCTCACTTTTTTAATTTTTTGGGCCCTCTGTTGTGAGGATCCTCCTGCCTGCCTCACTCCCAGCCCCTTCGTGATGTGTGTCGTCTGGTTTGAGGCCACATGTGCTGGGTTCCTCACCTTTCGATGATGTGGGACCAATGGTCTTAGGAGACTCCTGCCTGGTTCACATCCCCTTGGTGATGTGGGCCCTCTGTTGAGAGTCTGATCCCGGCTGGGTTCCTCACCCATCTGTGAGGTAGGCCGTCTGATGTGAGGTCACTCTTGCCTGGCTTGCTCACCTCGCCTTGTGGACATGAGCCCTCTGGTGGCACTTGGAGCCTGCTGGGAGCCTCCTCTCCTCGGTGATGAGGGCCCTCTGGCATCAGGCCCTAACTGCTGGGCTCCCTACATTTTGTGATGTGCGCCCAGTGGTGCGAGGACACTCCAGCCAGGTTCACATCCCCATTGGGGTGTGGGCCTTCTGCTCTGAGGTCCCAAAGCCTGGGTTGCTCACAGTTTCATGATGTGGGCTCTCTGCTGTTAGTTCACTCCTGCCTGCATCCCATAGCTTCTGTGCTCTGGGCCGCCTGCTGGGAGGTTCCAACTGCTGGATTCCTCACCTTTCTTATTCTTTGGGCCCTCTGTTTTTAGGCTACTCCTGCCTGCCTCACTCCCATTCCCTTTGTGATATGTGTCCTCTGATTTGAGGCCACATGTGCTGGGTTCCGCACCTTTCGATGATGTGACCCCACTGGAGGGAAGACAGTCCTGACTGGTTCCCATCCCCTTGCTGATGTGGGCCCTCAGGTGAGAGTCTGATCCTGGCTGGGTTCCTCACCCTTCTGTGAGGTGGGCCCTCTGCTGTGAGGTCAATCATGCCTGTCTGGCACACGTCACCTTGGCGACGTGGGCCCTCTGGTGGCAGTTGGAGTGTGCTGGGATCCTCCTCCCCTCGGTGATGAGGGCCCTCTTGCCTTAGGCCATAACTGCTGGGCTCCCCACATTTTCTGATGTGCGCCAAGTGAGTGAGGAGACTCTTGCCAGGTTCCCATCCCCATGGCGATATGGGCCTTCTGCTCTGAGGTCAAAACGGCTGGCTTGCTCACAGTACCATGATGTGGGCCCTCTGCTGTGAGTTCACTCCGGCAAGGATCCCTTATCATCGGTGCTCTGAGCCGCCTGCTGGGAGGTTCCAACTGCTGGATTCCTCAACTTTTTTATTCTATGTGCCCTCTGTTGTGAGGCTCCTCCTGCCTGCCTCACTGCCAGCCCCTTGGTGATGACTGTCCTATGGCTTGAGGCCACATGTGCTGCGTTCCTCACCTTTCGATGATGTGACCCCACTCGTGTGAGGACACTCCTGCCTGGTTCCCATCCCCTTGGTGAGGTGGGCCCTCTGGCGAGAGTCTAATCCTGGCTGGGTTCCTCAACGTTCTGTGAGGTAGGCCCTCTGCTGTGAGGTCACTCCTGCCTGGCTGGCACACGTCACCTTGGAGACGTGAGCCCTCTGGTGGCAGTTGGAGCGTGCAGGGCGCCTCCTCCTCTCGGTGATGACGGCCCTCTGGCGTCAGGCCCTAAATGGTGGGCTCCCCACATTTTCTGATGTGCGCCCAGTGGTGCGAGGACACTCCAGCCAGGTTCCCATTCCCATGGGGATGTGGTCCTTCTGCGCTGAGGTCTCAACTCCTGGGTTGCTCACAGTTTTGTGATGTGGGCCCTCTGCTGTGAGTTCACTGTGGCCTGGATCCCATAGCCTCGGTGTTCTGGGCCGCCTGCTGGAAGGTCTAAATGCTGGAATCCTCACGTTTTTTATATTATGTGCCCTGTGTTGTGAGGCTACTCCTGCCTGCCTCACTCCAAGGCCCTTGGTGATGTGGGTCCTCTGGTTTGAGGACACATGTGCTGGGTTCCTCACCTTAAGATGATGAGGCCCCACTGGTGTGAGGATAATCCTGACTGGGTCCCATCCCCTTTGTGATGTGGGCCCTCTGGTGAGAGTCTGATCCTGGCTGGGTTCCTCACCCATCTGTGAGGTGGGCCCTCTACTATCAGGTAACTCTTGCCTGGGTTGCTCACCTCGCCTTGTTGACATGAGCCCTCTGGTGGCAATTGGACCCTGCTGGGAGCCTCCTCAGCTCTGTGATGAGGGCCCTCTGATGTCAGGCCCTAACTGCTGGGCTCCCCAACTTTTCTTAGTGAGCCCAGTGTTGCTCAAGCACTCCTCTTAGGTTCCCATCCCCATGGGGATGTGGGCCTTCTGCTCTGAGGTTCCAACGGCTGGGTTGATCACAATTTCATGATGTGGGCTCTCTGGTGTTAGTTCACTGTGGCCTGGATCCCATAGCCTCTGTGGTCTTGGCTGCCTGCTGGGAGGTTCCAACTGCTCGATTCCTCAACTTTTGTATTCTATGGGTCCTGTGTTGTGATGCTCCTCCTGCCTGCCTCACTCGCAACCCCTTCGTGATGTGGGTCTTCTGGTTTGAGGCCACATGTGCTGGGTTAGGCAACTTTCAATGATGTGGCCCCACTGGTGTGAGGACACTCCTGCCTGGTTCCCATCCCCTTGGTGATGTGGGCCTTCTGGTGACAGTCTTATCCTGGCTGAGTTCCTCACTCTTCTGTGAGGTAGGCCCTCTGCTGTGAGGTCAATCCTGCCTGACTTGCACACATCACCTTGGCGACGTGGGCCCTCTGTTGGCACATGGAACCTGCTGGGAGCCTCCTGCCCTCGGTGATGATGGCCCTCTAGCATCAGGCTCTAACTGCTGGGCTCCCCACGTTTTCTGATGTGAGCCCAGTGATGTCAGGACACTCCTGTCAGGTTCCCATCCCCATGGGGATGTGGGCTTTCTGCTCTGAGGTCCCAATGCCTGGGTTGCTCACAGTTTCATGATGTGGGCTCTCTGGTGTTAGTTAACTCCTGCCTGCATCCCATAGCTTCTGTGCTCTCGGCCGCCTGCTGGGAGGTTCCAAATGCTGGATTCCTCACTTTTTTTATTCTTTGGGCCCTCTGTTTTTAGGCTACTCCTACCTGCCTCACTCCCATCCCCTTTGTGATGTATGTCCTCTGATATGAGGCCACATGTGCTGGGTTCCTCACCTTTCGATGATGTGGTCCCACTGGTGGGAGGACAGTCCTGACTGGTTCCCATCCCCTTGGTGTTGTGGGCCCTCTGGTGAGAGTCTCATCCTGCCTCGGTTCCTCACCCTTCTGTGAGATAGGCCCTCTGCTGTGAGGTCACTACTGCCTGGCTGGTGCATGCCACCTTGTAGACGTGGGCCCTCTGTTGGCAGTTGGAACCTGCTGGGAGTCTCCTCCCCTCAGTTATGAGGGCCCCCTGGCATCAGGCCCTAACTGCTGGGCTCCTAACATTTTCTGATATGTGCTAAGTGGTGCAAAGCCACTCCTGCCAGGTTCCCATCCCAATGGGGATGTGGGCCTTCTGTTCTGAGGTCCCAACAGCTGGGCTGCTCACAGGTTCATGATGTGGGCCCTCTGCTGTGAGTTCACTGCGGCCTGGATCCCATAGCCTCGGTGCTCTGGGCCACTTGCTGGGAGGTTCCAACTGCTGGATTCCTCAACTTTTATATTCTATGGACCCTGTGTTGTGAGGCCAGTCCTGCCAGCCTCATTCCGAACCCCTTGGTGATGTGGTTCCTCTGGTTTGAGGACACATGTGCTGGGATCCTCACCTTTCGATGATGTTGTCCCACTGGTGTGGGGACACTCCTGCCTGGTTCCCATCCCCTTGGTGATGTGGGCCCTCTGGTGAGAGTCTGATCCTGGCTGTGTTCCTCACCCTTCTGTGAGGTGGGCCCTCTGCTGTGAGGTCACTCCTGCCAGGCTGGCACACATCGCCTTGGCGACGTTGGCCCTCTGGTGGCAGCTGGAGCCTGCTGGGAGTCTCCTCCTCTCGGTGATGAGTGCCCTCTAGCGTCAGGCCCTAACTTCTGAGCACCCCACGTTTTCTGATGTGAGCCCAGTGATGCCAGGACACTCCTGTCATGTTCCCATCACCATGGGGATGTGGGCCTTCTGCTCTGAGGTCCCAATGTCTGGGTTGCTCACAGTTTCATGATGTGGGCTGTCTGGTGTTAGTTCACTCTGGCCTGGTTCCTCTAGCCTCTGTGCTCTGGGCCGCCTGCTGGGAGGTTCCAACTGCTGGATTCCTCACCTTTCTTATTTTTGGGCCCTCTGTTATGAGGCTCCTCCTGCCTGCCTCACTCCCAGCCCCTTGGTGATGGGTGTCCTATGGTTTGAAGCCACATGTTCTGGGTTCCTCACCTTTAGATGATGTGGCCCTACTCATGTGAGGACACTCCTGCCTGGTTCCAATCCATTTGGTGATGTGGGCCCTCTGGTGCGAGTCTGATCCTGACTGGGTTCGTCACACTTCTCTGAGGTGGACCCTCTGCTGTGAGGTCATTCGTGCCTGGTTGGCACACATCGCCTTGGCGACGTCAGCCCTCTGGTGGCAGTTGGAGCCTGCTGGGAGCCTCCTTCCCTTGGTGATGAGGGTCCTCTGGCGTCAGGCCCTAACTGCTGGTCGCCCAAAATTTTCTGATACGTTCTCAGTGGTGCGAGGACACTCCTACCAGAATTCCATCCCCATGGGGATGTGGGCCTCCTGCTCTGAGGTCCCAATGGCTGGGTTGCTCAGTTTCATGACATGGGCCCTCTTCTGTGAGTTCACTGTGGCCTGGATCCCATAGCCTCGGTGCTCTGGGCCGCCTGCTGGGAGGTTCCAACTGCTGGATTCCTCACTTTTTTATTCTATGTGCCCAGTGTTGTGAGGCTACTCCTGCCTGCCTCACTCCGAGGTCCTTGGTGATGTGGGTCCTCTGGTTTGAGGACACATGTGCTGAGTACCTCAGCTTTCGATGATGTGGCCCCACTGATGTGAAGACACTCCTGCCTGGTTCCCATCCCCTTGGTGATGTGGGCCCTCTGGTGAGAGTCTGATGTTGGCTGGGTTTCTCACCCTTCTGTGAGGTGGGACCTCTGCTGTGAGGTAACTCCTGCCTGGCATGCTAACGTTGCCTTGGCAATGTGAGCCCTCAGGTGGCAGTTGGAGCCTGCTGGGAATCTCCTCCCCTCAGTTATGAGAGCTCTGGATAAAACACATATGCCCTTTTTTGCCAAGTGCATTATTTTCCAAGTTCTGTCTCTTTTCCTATGCTTTAAGAGCTACTCCCGTGTACGTTTTGAAATCAATTTCCAGCAATTCTGCCCTGCATTCAAGTCCTCTTCGCAGCCTTACTTCAGCATAATTTTGGATGATAGCTGTCATTTATAACTCCGCAGGTTTCTGAATTACAGTGTCCCTGAGCTCCTTTCTTCAACTCGCTTTCTTGTGAGCTGGCCGCAACACCGCAGGATCTCCTCAGGCCCTAATTTAGTTCCAGCATGGCATGCGGAGCCTTTGGTTAATTCCTCTTCCTGGTGGGAAATGAGAGTTAAATTTGCCCGTCCGGACACCTCCACCTAGTCTCTCATTGGTTCTCCCTATTCCTGTTCATTTTCCACAGAAATTGCAAACTGGGCCAAACAGGAGGTTAAAGGCACTGACTCTCCAAGTGGGGAGAGTGTTAGTAAAGCGTCTGGAATGTTGCACCCGAGTACCAGGGGACGAAAACTGAGACACATTTGAACACGTTTTCCGATCACAAGGGGGATCATACTCTGGGTTCCACAGGCATGTTTTAGCTGAAGGAAGAATCCCTTAAACAGGGAGAGTTGAGACCCATGGAATGGGTACCATGCAATATGACTTCAAAGGGTCTGCATTTGCTCACCGAACCTCAGCAATCCTATCACTGCTGCGTTTATGCCGCTGTACACATGCTTGATTCTCTTTCGGAGACATATAAATCCATAGGTTTTAAGATTCTTACTAGTCAGGTAGATTCTTAATAGTCAGGAATATTCTTAGGCGTTTAATATGGGGTGTTGAGTCCACTTCGTTGAGCAAGGAGTAGCTCTTGTCTATTACATATTTGGCTTATGGAACGGTATCTGTGCTCATTTCAATCTTTGGTTTCATGCAGCACCCCAACTCACCCGTCCCCTTAAGCAAGCATAAGTTGGTTTTCTACATTTGACACCCTGTTCTGTTTTGTAATTCAGTTCTTGTGTAGCCAAGTTTACATTCCGTGTATTAGTGATATCTTATGATGTTTCATTTTCTGTGTGACTAATTTCACTTAGAATCATCGTACCTGAATCCACTCATTATGCTGCTACGGGCCTGATGACATAGATTTCATTGCTGAGTGATATTGCATTGTACATAAGTACCACAACTTCTTTATCCATTTTTCGCTTTCTGTGATATTGAACTTGTTCGGTAAACGAGGTTCTTGTAAACAGAGCCGTCCCAAACTTTGGGGTGGCTGTGTCTTTTTGATTTTAATTTCCCTAAGCTATAGGACCATAAGTGGAAGTGCCCTAGGCTCTGTTGCTTTGTTTTTTGGATGTTTCAGGAAACACCATACACTTCTCCAGAGTGGCTGCTGGCAATTTACATCCCGCCCATCAGCATAACAAGGCTCCCAGTTCTCCATGGCCTGTCCTGCTTTTCTGGATTTTACACTTTTTTCAGATGGCCCTTTTGACCGGGGGGCAGTGAGACTTCATTGTAGTGCAGATTTCCTTTGCAAGCTTGCTTGGTTGGCCAAAAAGGGCGTATGCGTTTTTTCCTGAATATATTCAGGGAAAAACGCATACGCCCTTTTTGGCCAAGTGCATCATTGTGGACGTTCTGCCTCTTTTCCTATGCTTTACATGCAATTCCAGTGTACCTCCAGAAATCGGTTTCCTGCAATTCTTCCCCGCTTTCAACTCCTCTTGGCAGCCTTACTTCAATATATTTTTGGAAGATAGCTGTCATTTATAACTCTGCAGGTTTGTGAATTACAGTGCCCCTGAGCTCCTTTCTTCAACTCGCTTTCTTGTGAGCTGGCCGCAACACCGCAGGATTGCTTCAGGCCCTAGTTTGGTTCCGGCACGGCATGCTGAGCCTTTGGTTAATTCCTCTTCCTGGTGGGAAATGAGAGTTAAATTGGCCCGTCCGGACACCTCCACCTAATCTCTCATTGGTTCTCCCTATTCCTGTTCATCTTCCGCAGAAATTGCTAACTGGGCCAAACAGGAGGTTAAAGGCACTGACTCTCCAAGTGGGGAGAGTGTTAGTAAAGCGTCTGGAATGTTGCACCCGAGTACCAGGGGACCAAAACTGAGACACATTTGAACACGTTTTCCGACCACATGGTGGATCATACTCTGGGTTCCACATGCATGTTTTAGCTGAAGGAAGAATCCCTTAAACAGGGAGAGTTGAGACCCATGGAATGGGTACCATGCAATATGATTTCAAAGGGTCTGCATTTGCTCACCGAACCTCAGCAATCCTATCACTGCTGCGTTTATGCCGCTGTACACACGCTTGATTCTCTTTCGGAGACATATAAATCCATAGGTTTTAAGATTCTTACTAGTCAGATATATTCTTAGGCGTTTAATATGGGGTGTTGAGTCCACTTCGTTGAGCAAGGAGTAGCTCTTGTCTATTACATATTTGGCTTATGGAACGGTATCTGTGCTCATTTCAATCTCTGGTTTTATGCAGCACCCCAACTCACCCGTCCCCTTAAGCAAGCATAAGTTGGTTTTCTACATTTGACACCCTGTTCTGTTTTGTAATTCAGTTCTTGTGTAGCCAAGTTTACATTCCGTGTATTAGTGATATCTTATGATGTTTCTTTTTCTGTGTGACTAATTTCACTTAGAATCATCGTACCTGAATCCACTCATTATGCTGCTACGGGCCTGTTGACATAGATTTCATTGCTGAGTGATATTGCATTGTACGTAAGTACCACAATTTCTTTATCCATTTTTCGCTTTCTGTGATATTGAACTTGTACCGTAAACGAGGTTCTTGTAAACAGAGCCGTCCCAAACTTTGGGGTGGCTGTGTCTTTTTGATTTTAATTTCCCTAAGCTATAGGACCATAAGTGGAAGTGCCCTAGGCTCTGTTGCTTTGTTTTTTGGATGTTTCAGGAAACACCATACACTTCTCCAGAGTGGCTGCTGGCAATTTACATCGCGCCCATCAGCATAACTAGGCTCCCAGTTCTCCATGGCCTGTCCTGCCTTTCTGGATTTTACACTTTTTTCAGATGGCCCTTTTGACCGGGGGGCAGTGAGACTTCATTGTAGTGCAGATTTCCTTTGCAAGCTTGCTTGGTTGGCCAAAAAGTGCGTATGCGTTTTTTCCTGAATATATTCAGGAAAAAACGCATACGCCCTTTTTGGCCAAGTGCATCATTGTGGACGTTCTGCCTCTTTTCCTATGCTTTACATGCAATTCCACTCTACCTCCTGAAATCGGTTTCCTGCAATTCTGCTCCACTTTCAAGTTCTCTTGACAGCCTTACTTCAATATATTTTTGTAAGATAGCTGTCATTTATAACTCTGCAGGTTTGTGAATTACAGTGTCCCTGAGCTCCTTTCTTCAACTCGCTTTCTTGTGAGCTGGCCGCAACACCACAGGATTGCTTCAGGCCCTCGTTTGGTTCCGGCACGGCATGCTGAGCCTTTGGTTAATTCCTCTTCCTGGTGGGAAATGAGAGTTAAATTTGCCCGTCCAGACACCTCCACCTAGTCTCTCATTGGTTCTCCCTATTCCTGTTCATTTTCCACAGAAATTGCAAACTGGGCCAAACAGGAGGTTTTAGGCACTGACTCTCCAAGTGGGGAGAGTGTTAGTAAAGCGTCTGGAATGTTGCACCCGAGTACCAGGGGACGAAAACTGAGACACATTTGAACACGTTTCCCGATCACACAGTGGATCATACTCTGGGTTCCACAGGCATGTTTTAGCTGAAGGAAGAATCCCTTAAACATGGAGAGTTGAGATCCATGGAATGGGTACCATGCAATATGACTTCAAAGGGTCTGCATTTGCTCACCGAACCTCACCAGTCCTATCACTGCTGCGTTTATGCCGCTGTACACACGCTTGATTCTCTTTCGGAGACATATAAATCCATAGGTTTTAAGATTCTTACTAGTCATGTATATTCTTAGGCGTTTAATATGGGGTGTTGAGTCCACTTCGTTGAGCAAGGAGTAGCTCTTGTCTATTACATATTTGGCTTATGGAACGGTATCTGTGCTAATTTCAATCTCTGGTTTTATGCAGCACCCCAACTCACCTTTCCCCTTAAGCAAGCATAAGTTGGTTTTCTACATTTGACACCCTGTTCTGTTTTGTAATTCAGTTCTTGTGTAGCCAAGTTTACATTCCGTGTATTAGTGATATCTTATGATGTTTCTTTTTCTGTGTGACTTATTTCACTTAGAATCATCGTACCTGAATCCACTCATTATGCTGCTACGGGCCTGATGACATAGATTTCATTGCTGAGTGATATTGCATTGTACGTAAGTACCACAACTTCTTTATCCATTTTTCGCTTTCTGTGATATTGAACTTGTACCGTAAACGAGGTTCTTGTAAACAGAGCCGTCCCAAACTTTGGGGTGGCTGTGTCTTTTTAATTTTAATTTCCCTAAGCTATAGGACCATAAGTGGAAGTGCCCTAGGCTCTGTTGCTTTGTTTTTTGGATGTTTCAGGAAACACCATACACTTCTCCAGAGTGGCTGCTGGCAATTTACATCCCGCCCATCAGCATAACAAGGCTCCCAGTTCTCCATGGCCTGTCCTGCCTTTCTGGATTTTACACTTTTTTCAGATGGCCCTTTTGACCGGGGGGCAGTGAGACTTCATTGTAGTGCAGATTTCCTTTGCAAGCTTGCTTGGTTGGCCAAAAAGGGCGTATGCGTTTTTTCCTGAATATATTCAGGAAAAAACGCATACGCCCTTTTTGGCCAAGTGCATCATTGTGGACGTTCTGCCTCTTTTCCTATGCTTTACATGCAATTCCAGTCTACCTCCTGAAATCGGTTTCCTGCAATTCTGCCCGGCTTTCAACTCCTCTTGGCTGCCTTACTTCAATATATTTTTGGAAGACAGCTGTCATTTATAACTCTGCAGGTTTGTGAATTACAGTGCCCCTGAGCACCTTTCTTCAACTCGCTTTCTTGTGAGCTGGCCGCAACACCGCAGGATTGCTTCAGGCCCTAGTTTGGTTCCGGCACGGCATGCTGAGCCTTTGGTTAATTCCTCTTCCTGGTGGGAAATGAGAGTTAAATTTGCCCGTCCAGACACCTCCACCTAGTCTCTCATTGGTTCTCCCTATTCCTGTTCATTTTCCACAGAAATTGCAAACTGGGCCAAACAGGAGGTTTTAGGCACTGACTCTCCAAGTGGGGAGAGTGTTAGTAAAGCGTCTGGAATGTTGCACCCGAGTACCAGGGGACCAAAACTGAGACACATTTGAACACGTTTTCCGACCACATGGTGGATCATACTCTGGGTTCCACATGCATGTTTTAGCTGAAGGAAGAATCCCTTAAACAGGGAGAGTTGAGACCCATGGAATGGGTACCATGCAATATGATTTCAAAGGGTCTGCATTTGCTCACCGAACCTCAGCAATCCTATCACTGCTGCGTTTATGCCGCTGTACACACGCTTGATTCTCTTTCGGAGACATATAAATCCATAGGTTTTAAGATTCTTACTAGTCAGATATATTCTTAGGCGTTTAATATGGGGTGTTGAGTCCACTTCGTTGAGCAAGGAGTAGCTCTTGTCTATTACATATTTGGCTTATGGAACGGTATCTGTGCTCATTTCAATCTCTGGTTTTATGCAGCACCCCAACTCACCCGTCCCCTTAAGCAAGCATAAGTTGGTTTTCTACATTTGACACCCTGTTCTGTTTTGTAATTCAGTTCTTGTGTAGCCAAGTTTACATTCCGTGTATTAGTGATATCTTATGATGTTTCTTTTTCTGTGTGACTAATTTCACTTAGAATCATCGTACCTGAATCCACTCATTATGCTGCTACGGGCCTGTTGACATAGATTTCATTGCTGAGTGATATTGCATTGTACGTAAGTACCACAATTTCTTTATCCATTTTTCGCTTTCTGTGATATTGAACTTGTACCGTAAACGAGGTTCTTGTAAACAGAGCCGTCCCAAACTTTGGGGTGGCTGTGTCTTTTTGATTTTAATTTCCCTAAGCTATAGGACCATAAGTGGAAGTGCCCTAGGCTCTGTTGCTTTGTTTTTTGGATGTTTCAGGAAACACCATACACTTCTCCAGAGTGGCTGCTGGCAATTTACATCGCGCCCATCAGCATAACTAGGCTCCCAGTTCTCCATGGCCTGTCCTGCCTTTCTGGATTTTACACTTTTTTCAGATGGCCCTTTTGACCGGGGGGCAGTGAGACTTCATTGTAGTGCAGATTTCCTTTGCAAGCTTGCTTGGTTGGCCAAAAAGTGCGTATGCGTTTTTTCCTGAATATATTCAGGAAAAAACGCATACGCCCTTTTTGGCCAAGTGCATCATTGTGGACGTTCTGCCTCTTTTCCTATGCTTTACATGCAATTCCACTCTACCTCCTGAAATCGGTTTCCTGCAATTCTGCTCCACTTTCAAGTTCTCTTGACAGCCTTACTTCAATATATTTTTGTAAGATAGCTGTCATTTATAACTCTGCAGGTTTGTGAATTACAGTGTCCCTGAGCTCCTTTCTTCAACTCGCTTTCTTGTGAGCTGGCCGCAACACCACAGGATTGCTTCAGGCCCTCGTTTGGTTCCGGCACGGCATGCTGAGCCTTTGGTTAATTCCTCTTCCTGGTGGGAAATGAGAGTTAAATTTGCCCGTCCAGACACCTCCACCTAGTCTCTCATTGGTTCTCCCTATTCCTGTTCATTTTCCACAGAAATTGCAAACTGGGCCAAACAGGAGGTTTTAGGCACTGACTCTCCAAGTGGGGAGAGTGTTAGTAAAGCGTCTGGAATGTTGCACCCGAGTACCAGGGGACGAAAACTGAGACACATTTGAACACGTTTCCCGATCACACAGTGGATCATACTCTGGGTTCCACAGGCATGTTTTAGCTGAAGGAAGAATCCCTTAAACATGGAGAGTTGAGACCCATGGAATGGGTACCATGCAATATGACTTCAAAGGGTCTGCATTTGCTCACCGAACCTCACCAGTCCTATCACTGCTGCGTTTATGCCGCTGTACACACGCTTGATTCTCTTTCGGAGACATATAAATCCATAGGTTTTAAGATTCTTACTAGTCATGTATATTCTTAGGCGTTTAATATGGGGTGTTGAGTCCACTTCGTTGAGCAAGGAGTAGCTCTTGTCTATTACATATTTGGCTTATGGAACGGTATCTGTGCTAATTTCAATCTCTGGTTTTATGCAGCACCCCAACTCACCTTTCCCCTTAAGCAAGCATAAGTTGGTTTTCTACATTTGACACCCTGTTCTGTTTTGTAATTCAGTTCTTGTGTAGCCAAGTTTACATTCCGTGTATTAGTGATATCTTATGATGTTTCTTTTTCTGTGTGACTTATTTCACTTAGAATCATCGTACCTGAATCCACTCATTATGCTGCTACGGGCCTGATGACATAGATTTCATTGCTGAGTGATATTGCATTGTACGTAAGTACCACAACTTCTTTATCCATTTTTCGCTTTCTGTGATATTGAACTTGTACCGTAAACGAGGTTCTTGTAAACAGAGCCGTCCCAAACTTTGGGGTGGCTGTGTCTTTTTAATTTTAATTTCCCTAAGCTATAGGACCATAAGTGGAAGTGCCCTAGGCTCTGTTGCTTTGTTTTTTGGATGTTTCAGGAAACACCATACACTTCTCCAGAGTGGCTGCTGGCAATTTACATCCCGCCCATCAGCATAACAAGGCTCCCAGTTCTCCATGGCCTGTCCTGCCTTTCTGGATTTTACACTTTTTTCAGATGGCCCTTTTGACCGGGGGGCAGTGAGACTTCATTGTAGTGCAGATTTCCTTTGCAAGCTTGCTTGGTTGGCCAAAAAGGGCGTATGCGTTTTTTCCTGAATATATTCAGGAAAAAACGCATACGCCCTTTTTGGCCAAGTGCATCATTGTGGACGTTCTGCCTCTTTTCCTATGCTTTACATGCAATTCCAGTCTACCTCCTGAAATCGGTTTCCTGCAATTCTGCCCGGCTTTCAACTCCTCTTGGCTGCCTTACTTCAATATATTTTTGGAAGACAGCTGTCATTTATAACTCTGCAGGTTTGTGAATTACAGTGCCCCTGAGCACCTTTCTTCAACTCGCTTTCTTGTGAGCTGGCCGCAACACCGCAGGATTGCTTCAGGCCCTAGTTTGGTTCCGGCACGGCATGCTGAGCCTTTGGTTAATTCCTCTTCCTGGTGGGAAATGAGAGTTAAATTTGCCCGTCCAGACACCTCCACCTAGTCTCTCATTGGTTCTCCCTATTCCTGTTCATTTTCCACAGAAATTGCAAACTGGGCCAAACAGGAGGTTTTAGGCACTGACTCTCCAAGTGGGGAGAGTGTTAGTAAAGCGTCTGGAATGTTGCACCCGAGTACCAGGGGACGAAAACTGAGACACATTTGAACACGTTTCCCGATCACACAGTGGATCATACTCTGGGTTCCACAGGCATGTTTTAGCTGAAGGAAGAATCCCTTAAACATGGAGAGTTGAGACCGATGGAATGGGTACCATGCAATATGACTTCAAAGGGTCTGCATTTGCTCACCGAACCTCACCAGTCCTATCACTGCTGCGTTTATGCCGCTGTACACACGCTTGATTCTCTTTCGGAGACATATAAATCCATAGGTTTTAAGATTCTTACTAGTCATGTATATTCTTAGGCGTTTAATATGGGGTGTTGAGTCCACTTTGTTGAGCAAGGAGTAGCTCTTGTCTATTACACATTTGGCTTATGGAACGGTATCTGTACTAATTTCAATCTCTGGTTTTATGCATCACCCCAACTCACCTTTCCCCTTAAGCAAGCATAAGTTGGTTTTCTACATTTGACACCCTGTTCTGTTTTGTAATTTAGTTCTTGTGTAGCCAAGTTTACATTCCGTGTATTAGTGATATCTTATGATGTTTCTTTTTCTGTGTGACTTATTTCACTTAGAATCATCGTACCTGAATCCACTCATTATGCTGCTACGGGCCTGATGACATAGATTTCATTGCTGAGTGATATTGCATTGTACGTTAGTACCACAACTTCTTTATCCATTTTTCGCTTTCGGTGATATTGAACTTGTACCGTAAACGAGGTTCTTGTAAACAGAGGCGTTCCAAACTTTGGGTTGGCTGTGTCTTTTTGATTTTAATTTCCCTAAGCTATAGGACCATAAGTGGAAGTGCCCTAGGCTCTGTTGCTTTGTTTTTTGGATGTTTCAGGAAACACCATACACTTCTCCAGAGTGGCTGCTGGCAATTTACATCGCGCCCATCAGCATAACAAGGCTCCCAGTTCTCCATGGCCTGTCCTGCCTTTCTGGATTTTACACTTTTTTCAGATGGCCCTTTTGACCGGGGGGCAGTGAGACTTCATTGTAGTGCAGATTTCCTTTGCAAGCTTGCTTGGTTGGCCAAAAAGGGCGTATGCGTTTTTTCCTGAATATATTCAGGAAAAAACGCATACGCCCTTTTTGGCCAAGTGCATCATTGTGGACGTTCTGCCTCTTTTCCTATGCTTTACATGCAATTCCAGTCTACCTCCTGAAATCGGTTTCCTGCAATTCTGCCCGCTTTCAACTCCTCTTGGCAGCCTTACTTCAATATATTTTTGGAAGATAGCTGTCATTTAAAACTCTGCATGTTTGTGAATTACAGTGCCCCTGAGCTCCTTTCTTCAACTCACTTTCTTGTGAGCTGGCTGCAACACCGCAGGATTGCTTCAGGCCCTAGTTTGGTTCCGGCACGGCATGCTGAGCCTTTGGTTAATTCCTCTTCCTGGTGGGAAATGAGAGTTAAATTGGCCCGACCAGACACCTCCACCTAGTCTCTCATTGGTTCTCCCTATTCCTGTTCATTTTCCACAGAAATTGCAAACTGGGCCAAACAGGAGGTTAAAGGCACTGACTCTCCAAGTGGGGAGAGTGTTAGTAAAGCGTCTGGAATGTTGCACCCGAGTACCAGGGGACGAAAACTGAGACACATTTGAACACGTTTCCCGATCACACGGTGGATCATACTCTGTGTTCCACAGGCATGTTTTAGCTGAAGGAAGAATCCCTTAAACATGGAGAGTTGAGACCCGTGGAATGGGTACCATGCAATATGACTTCAATGGGTCTGCATTTGCTCACCGAACCTCACCAGTCCTATCACTGCTGTGTTTATGCCGCTGTACACACGCTTGATTCTCTTTCGGAGACATATAAATCCATAGGTTTTAAGATTCTTACTAGTCATGTATATTCTTAGGCGTTTAATATGGGGTGTTGAGTCCACTTTGTTGAGCAAGGAGTAGCTCTTGTCTATTACACATTTGGCTTATGGAATGGTATCTGTGCTAATTTCAATCTCTGGTTTTATGCAGCACCCCAACTCACCTTTCCCCTTAAGCAAGCATAAGTTGGTTTTCTACATTTGACACCCTGTTCTGTTTTGTAATTCAGTTCTTGTGTAGCCAAGTTTACATTCCGTGTATTAGTGATATCTTATGATGTTTCTTTTTCTGTGTGACTTATTTCACTTAGAATCATCGTACCTGAATCCACTCATTATGCTGCCATGGGCCTGATGACATAGATTTCATTGCTGAGTGATATTGCATTGTACGTAAGTACCACAACTTCTTTATCCATTTATCGCTTTGTGTGATATTGAACTTGTACCGTAAAAGAGGTTCTTGTAAACAGAGCCGTCCCAATCTTTGGGGTGGCTGTGTCTTTTTGATTTTAATTTCCCTAAGCTATAAGACCATAAGTGGAAGTGCCCTAGGCTCTGTTGCTTTGTTTTTTGGATGTTTCAGGAAACACCATACACTTCTCCAGAGTGGCTGCTGGCAATTTACATCCCGCCCTTCAGCATAACAAGGGTCCCAGTTCTCCATGGCCTGTCCTGCCTTTCTGGATTTTACACTTTTTTCAGATGGCCCTTTTGACCGGGGGGCAGTGAGACTTCATTGTAGTGCAGATTTCCTTTGCAAGCTTGCTTGGTTGGCCAAAAAGGGCGTATGCGTTTTTTCCTGACGCATACGCCCTTTTTGGCCAAGTGCATCATTGTGGACGTTCTGCCTCTTTTCCTATGCTTTACATGCAATTCCAGTCTACCTCCTGAAATCGGTTTCCTGCAATTCTGCCCGCTTTCAACTCCTCTTGGCAGCCTTACTCCAATATATTTTTGGAAGATAGCTGTCATTTATAACTCTGCAGGTTTGTGAATTACAGTGCCCCTGACCTCCTTTCTTCAAGTCGCTTTCTTGTGAGCTGGCCGCAACACCGCAGGATTGCTTCAGGCCCTAGTTTGGTTCCGGCACGGCATGCTGAGCCTTTGGTTAATTCCTCTTCCTGGTGGGAAATGAGAGTTAAATTTGCCCGTCCAGACACCTCCACCTAGTCTCTCATTGGTTCTCCCTATTCCTGTTCATTTTCCACAGAAATTGCAAACTGGGCCAAACAGGAGGTTAAAGGCACTGACTCTCCAAGTGGGGAGAGTGTTAGTAAAGCGTCTGGAATGTTGCACCCGAGTACCTGGGGACGAAAACTGAGACACATTTGAACACGTTTTCCGATCACATGGTGGGTCATACTCTGGGTTGCACATGCATGTTTTAGCTGAAGGAAGAATCCCTTAAACATGGAGAGTTGAGACCCATGGAATGGGTACCATGCAATATGACTTCAAAGGGTCTGCATTTGCTCACCGAACCTCACCAATCCTATCACTGCTGCGTTTATGCTGCTGTACACACACTTGATTCTCTTTCGGAGACATATAAATCCATAGGTTTTAAGATTCTTACTAGTCAGGTATATTCTTAGGCGTTTAATATGGGGTGTTGAGTCTACTTCGTTGAGCAAGGAGTAGCTCTTGTCTATTACATATTTGGCTTATGGAACGGTATCTGTGCTAATTTCAATCTCTTGTTTTATGCAGCACCCCAACTCACCTTTCCCCTTAAGCAAGCATAAGTTGGTGTTCTACATTTGACACCCTCTTCTGTTTTGTAATTCAGTTCCTGTGTAGCCAAGTTTACATTCCGTGTAGTAGTGATATCTTATGATGTTTCTTTTTCTGTGTGACTTATTTCACTTAGAATCATCATACCTGAATCCACTCATTATGCTGCTACGGGCCTGATGACATAGATTTCATTGCTGCGTGATATTGCATTGTACGTAAGTACCACAACTTCTTTATCCATTTTTCGCTTTCTGTGATATTGAACTTGTACCGTAAACGAGGTTCTTGTAAACAGAGCCGTCCCAAACTTTGGGGTGGGTGTGTCTTTTTGATTTTAATTTCCCTAAGCTATAGGACCATAAGTGGAAGTGCCCTAGGCTCTGTTGCTTTGTTTTTTGGATATTTCAGGAAACACCATACACTTCTCCAGAGTGGCTGCTGGCAATTTACATCGCGCCCATCAGCATAACAAGGCTCCCAGTTCTCCATGGCCTGTCCTGCCTTTCTGGATTTTACACTTTTTTCAGATGGCCCTTTTGACCGGGGGGCAGTGAGACTTCATTGTAGTGCAGATTTCCTTTGCAAGCTTGCTTGGTTGGCCAAAAAGGGCGTATGCGTTTTTTCCTGAATATATTCAGGAAAAAACGCATACGCCCTTTTTGGCCAAGTGCATCATTGTGGACGTTCTGCCTCTTTTCCTATGCTTTACATGCAATTCCAGTCTACCTCCTGAAATCGGTTTCCTGCAATTCTGCCCCCCTTTCAACTCCTCTTGGCAGCCTTACTTCAATATATTTTTGGAAGATAGCTGTCCTTTATAACTCTGCAGGTTTGTGAATTACAGTGCCCCTGAGCTCCTTTCTTCAACTCGCTTTCTTGTGAGCTGGCCGCAACACCGCAGGATTGCTTCTGGTCCTAGTGTGGTTCCGGCATGGCACGCTGAGCCTTTGGTTAATTACTCTTCCTGGTGGGAAATGAGAGTTAAATTTGCCCGTCTGGACACCTCCACCTAGTCTCTCATTGGTTCTCCCTATTCCTGTTCATTTTCCACAGAAATTGCAAACTGGGTCAAACAGGAAGTTAAAGGCACTGACTCTCCAAGTGGGGAGAGTGTTAGTAAAGCGTCTGGAATGTTGCACCCGAGTACCAGGAAACGAAAATTGAGACACATTTGAACACGTTTTCCGATCACACGGTGGATCATACTCTGGGTTCCACATGCATGTTTTAGCTGAAGGAAGAATCCCTTAAACATGGAGAGTTGAGACCCATGGAATGGGTACCATGCAATATGACTTCAAAGGGTCTGCATTTGCTCACCGAACCTCAGCAATCCTATCACTGCTGCGTTTATGCCGCTGTACACACGCTTGATTGTCTTTCGGAGACATATAAATCCATAGGTTTTAAGATTCTTACTAGTCAGGTAGATTCTTACTAGTCAGGTATATTCTTAGGCGTTTAATATGGGGTGTTGAGTCCACTTCGTTGAGCAAGGAGTAGGTCTTGTCTATTACATATTTGGCTTATGGAACTGTATCTGTGCTCATTTCAATCTCTGGTTTTATGCAGCACCCCAACTCACCCGTCCCCTTAAGCAAGCATAAGTTGGTTTTCTACATTTGACACCCTGTTCTGTTTTGTAATTCAGTTCTTGTGTAGCCAAGTTTACATTCCATGTATTACTGATATCTTATGATGTTTCATTTTCTGTGTGACTAATTTCACTTAGAATTATCGTACCTGAATCCA
Source organism: Leucopleurus acutus (assembly GCF_964270905.1). Taxonomy (NCBI): domain Eukaryota; kingdom Metazoa; phylum Chordata; class Mammalia; order Artiodactyla; family Delphinidae; genus Leucopleurus; species Leucopleurus acutus. The sequence goes on from NW_028138897.1 coordinate 146,380, forward strand.
CTCATTATGCTGTTACGGGCCTGATGACATAGATTTCATTGCTGAGAGATATTGCATTGTACGTAAGTACCACAATTTCTTTATCCATTTTTCGCTCTCTGTGATATTGAACTTGTACCATAAACGAGGTTCTTGTAAACAGAGCCGTCCCAAACTTTGGAGTGGCTGTGTCTTTTTGATTTTAATTTCCCTAAGCTATAGGACCATAAGTGGAAGTGCCCTAGGCTCTGTTGCTTTGTTTTTTGGATGTTTCAGGAAACACCATACACTTCTCCAGAGTGGCTGCTGGCAATTTACATCCCGCCCATCAGCATAACAAGGCTCCCAGTTCTCAATGGCCTGTCCTGCCTTTCTGGATTTTACACTTTTTTCAGATGGCCCTTTTGACCGGGGGGCAGTGAGACTTCATTGTAGTGCAGATTTCCTTTGCAAGCTTGCTTGGTTGGCCAAAAAGGGCGTATGCGTTTTTCCCTGAATATATTCAGGAAAAAACGCATACGCCCTTTTTGGCCAAGTGTATCATTGTGGACGTTCTGCCTCTTTTCCTATGCTTTACATGCAATTCCAGTCTACCTCCTGAAATCGGTTTCCTGCAATTCTGCTCCACTTTCAAGTTCTCTTGACAGCCTTACTTCAATATATTTTTGTAAGATAGCTGTCATTTATAACTCTGCAGGTTTGTGAATTACAGTGTCCCTGAGCTCCTTTCTTCAACTCGCTTTCTTGTGAGCTGGCCGCAACACCACAGGATTGCTTCAGGCCCTCGTTTGGTTCCGGCACGGCATGCTGAGCCTTTGGTTAATTCCTCTTCCTGGTGGGAAATGAGAGTTAAATTTGCCCGTCCAGACACCTCCACCTAGTCTCTCATTGGTTCTCCCTATTCCTGTTCATTTTCCAAAGAAATTGCAAACTGGGCCAAACAGGAGGTTTTAGGCACTGACTCTCCAAGTGGGGAGAGTGTTAGTAAAGCGTCTGGAATGTTGCACCCGAGTACCAGGGGACGAAAACTGAGACACATTTGAACACGTTTCCCGATCACACAGTGGATCATACTCTGGGTTCCACAGGCATGTTTTAGCTGAAGGAAGAATCCCTTAAACATGGAGAGTTGAGACCCATGGAATGGGTACCATGCAATATGACTTCAAAGGGTCTGCATTTGCTCACCGAACCTCACCAGTCCTATCACTGCTGCGTTTATGCCGCTGTACACACACTTGATTCTCTTTCGGAGACATATAAATCCATAGGTTTTAAGATTCTTACTAGTCATGTATATTCTTAGGCGTTTAATATGGGGTGTTGAGTCCACTTCGTTGAGCAAGGAGTAGCTCTTGTCTATTACATATTTGGCTTATGGAACGGTATCTGTGCTAATTTCAATCTCTGGTTTTATGCAGCACCCCAACTCACCTTTCCCCTTAAGCAAGCATAAGTTGGTTTTCTACATTTGACACCCTGTTCTGTTTTGTAATTCAGTTCTTGTGTAGCCAAGTTTACATTCCGTGTATTAGTGATATCTTATGATGTTTCTTTTTCTGTGTGACTTATTTCACTTAGAATCATCGTACCTGAATCCACTCATTATGCTGCTATGGGCCTGATGACATAGATTTCATTGCTGAGTGATATTGCATTGTACGTAAGTACCACAACTTCTTTATCCATTTATCGCTTTGTGTGATATTGAACTTGTACCGTAAAAGAGGTTCTTGTAAACAGAGCCGTCCCAATCTTTGGGGTGGCTGTGTCTTTTTGATTTTAATTTCCCTAAGCTATAGGACCATAAGTGGAAGTGCCCTAGGCTCTGTTGCTTTGTTTTTTGGATGTTTCAGGAAACACCATACACTTCTCCAGAGTGGCTGCTGGCAATTTACATCCCGCCCTTCAGCATAACAAGGGTCCCAGTTCTCCATGGCCTGTCCTGCCTTTCTGGATTTTACACTTTTTTCAGATGGCCCTTTTGACCGGGGGGCAGTGAGACTTCATTGTAGTGCAGATTTCCTTTGCAAGCTTGCTTGGTTGGCCAAAAAGGGCGTATGCGTTTTTTCCTGACGCATACGCCCTTTTTGGCCAAGTGCATCATTGTGGACGTTCTGCCTCTTTTCCTATGCTTTACATACAATTCCAGTCTACCTCCTGAAATCGGTTTCCTGCAATTCTTCCCGCTTTCAACTCCTCTTGGCAGCCTTACTCCAATATATTTTTGGAAGATAGCTGTCATTTATAACTCTGCAGGTTTGTGAATTACAGTGCCCCTGACCTCCTTTCTTCAAGTCGCTTTCTTGTGAGCTGGCCGCAACACCGCAGGATTGCTTCAGGCCCTAGTTTGGTTCCGGCACGGCATGCTGAGCCTTTGGTTAATTCCTCTTCCTGGTGGGAAATGAGAGTTAAATTTGCCCGTCCAGACACCTCCACCTAGTCTCTCATTGGTTCTCCCTATTCCTGTTCATTTTCCACAGAAATTGCAAACTGGGCCAAACAGGAGGTTAAAGGCACTGACTCTCCAAGTGGGGAGAGTGTTAGTAAAGCGTCTGGAATGTTGCACCCGAGTACCTGGGGACGAAAACTGAGACACATTTGAACACGTTTCCCAATCACACGGTGGATCATACTCTGGGTTCCACATGCATGTTTTAGCTGAAGGAAGAATCCCTTAAACCTGGAGAGTTGAGACCCATAGAATGGGTACCATGCAATATGACTTCAAAGGGTCTGCATTTGCTCACCGAACCTCACCAATCCTATCACTGCTGCGTTTATGCTGCTGTACACACGCTTGATTCTCTTTCGGAGACATATAAATCCATAGGTTTTAAGATTCTTACTAGTCAGGTATATTCTTAGGCGTTTAATATGGGGTGTTGAGTCTACTTCGTTGAGCAAGGAGTAGCTCTTGTCTATTACACATTTGGCTTATGGAACGGTATCTGTGCTAATTTCAATCTCTGGTTTTATGCAGCACCCCAACTCACCTTTCCCCTTAAGCAAGCATAAGTTGGTTTTCTACATTTGACACCCTGTTCTGTTTTGTAATTCAGTTCTTGTGTAGCCAAGTTTACATTCCGTGTATTAGTGATATCTTATGATGTTTCTTTTTCTGTGTGACTTATTTCACTTAGAATCATCGTACCTGAATCCACTCATTATGCTGCTACGGGCCTGATGACATAGATTTCATTGCTGAGTGATATTGCATTGTACGTTAGTACCACAACTTGTTTATCCATTTTTCGCTTTCGGTGATATTGAACTTGTACCGTAAACGAGGTTCTTGTAAACAGAGCCGTCCCAAACTTTGGGGTGGCTGTGTCTTTTTGATTTTAATTTCCCTAAGCTATAGGACCATAAGTGGAAGTGCCCTAGGCTCTGTTGCTTTGTTTTTTGGATGTTTCAGGAAACACCATACACTTCTCCAGAGTGGCTGCTGGCAATTTACATCGCGCCCATCAGCATAACAAGGCTCCCAGTTCTCCATGGCCTGTCCTGCCTTTCTGGATTTTACACTTTTTTCAGATGGCCCTTTTGACCGGGGGGCAGTGAGACTTCATTGTAGTGCAGATTTCCTTTGCAAGCTTGCTTGGTTGGCCAAAAAGGGCGTATGCGTTTTTTCCTGAATATATTCAGGAAAAAACGCATACGCCCTTTTTGGCCAAGTGCATCATTGTGGACGTTCTGCCTCTTTTCCTATGCTTTACATGCAATTCCAGTCTACCTCCTGAAATCGGTTTCCTGCAATTCTGCCCGCTTTCAACTCCTCTTGGCAGCCTTACTTCAATATATTTTTGGAAGATAGCTGTCATTTAAAACTCTACAGGTTTGTGAATTACAGTGCCCCTGAGCTCCTTTCTTCAACTCGCTTTCTTGTGAGCTGGCTGCAACACCGCAGGATTGCTTCAGGCCCTAGTTTGGTTCCGGCACGGCATGCTGAGCCTTTGGTTAATTCCTCTTCCTGGTGGGAAATGAGAGTTAAATTGGCCCGACCAGACACCTCCACCTAGTCTCTCATTGGTTCTCCCTATTCCTGTTCATTTTCCACAGAAATTGCAAACTGGGCCAAACAGGAGGTTAAAGGCACTGACTCTCCAAGTGGGGAGAGTGTTAGTAAAGCGTCTGGAATGTTGCACCCGAGTACCAGGGGACGAAAACTGAGACACATTTGAACACGTTTCCCGATCACACGGTGGATCATACTCTGTGTTCCACAGGCATGTTTTAGCTGAAGGAAGAATCCCTTAAACATGGAGAGTTGAGACCCGTGGAATGGGTACCATGCAATATGACTTCAATGGGTCTGCATTTGCTCACCGAACCTCACCAGTCCTATCTCTGCTGCGTTTATGCCGCTGTACACATGCTTGATTCTCTTTCGGAAACATATCAATCCATAGGTTTTAAGATTCTTACTAGTCAGGTATATTCTTAGGCGTTTAATATGGGGTGTTGAGTCCACTTCGTTGAGCAAGGAGTAGCTCTTGTCTATTACATATTTGGCTTATGGAATGGTATCTGTGCTAATTTCAATCTCTGGTTTTATGCAACACCCCAACTCACCTTTCCCCTTAAGCAAGCATAAGTTGGTTTTCTACATTTGACACCCTGTTCTGTTTTGTAATTCACTTCCTGTGTAGCCAAGTTTACATTCCGTGTAGTAGTGATATCTTATGATGTTTCTTTTTCTGTGTGACTTATTTCACTTAGAATCATCGTACCTGAATCCACTCATTATGCTGCTATGGGCCTGATGACATAGATTTCATTGCTGAGTGATATTGCATTGTACGTAAGTACCACAACTTCTTTATCCATTTATCGCTTTGTGTGATATTGAACTTGTACCGTAAACGAGGTTCTTGTAAACAGAGCCGTCCCAATCTTTGGGGTGGCTGTGTCTTTTTTATTTTAATTTCCCTAAGCTATAGGACCATAAGTGGAAGTGCCCTAGGCTCTGTTGCTTTGTTTTTTGGATGTTTCAGGAAACACCATACACTTCTCCAGAGTGGCTGCTGGCAATTTACATCCCGCCCTTCAGCATAACAAGGGTCCCAGTTCTCCATGGCCTGTCCTGCCTTTCTGGATTTTACACTTTTTTCAGATGGCCCTTTTGACTGGGGGGCAGTGAGACTTCATTGTAGTGTAGATTTCCTTTGCAAGCTTGCTTGGTTGGTCAAAAAGGGCGTATGCGTTTTTTCCTGACGCATACGCCCTTTTTGGCCAAGTGCATCATTGTGGACGTTCTGCCTCTTTTCCTATGCTTTACATGCAATTCCAGTCTACCTCCTGAAATGGGTTTCCTGCAATTCTGCCCCGCTTTCAACTCCTCTTGGCAGCCTTACTTCAATATATTTTTGGAAGATAGCTGTCATTTATAACTCTGCAAGTTTGTGAATTACAGTGCCCCTGAGCTCCTTTCTTCAACTCGCTTTCTTGTGAGCTGGCCGCAACACCGCAGGATTGCTTCAGGCCCTAGTTTGGTTCCGGCACGGCATGCTGAGCCTTTGGTTAATTCCTCATCCTGGTGGGAAATGAGAGTTAAATTTGCCCGTCCAGACACCTCCACCTAGTCTCTCATTGGTTCTCCCTATTCCTGTTCATTTTCCACAGAAATTGCAAACTGGGCCAAACAGGAGGTTAAAGGCACTGACTCTCCAAGTGGGGAGAGTGTTAGTAAAGCGTCTGGAATGTTGCACCCGAGTACCTGGGGACGAAAACTGAGACACATTTGAACACGTTTCCCGATCACACGGTGGATCATACTCTGGGTTCCACATGCATGTTTTAGCTGAAGGAAGAATCCCTTAAACAGGGAGAGTTGAGACCCATGGAATGGGTTCCATGCAATATGATTTCAAAGGGTCTGCATTTGCTCACCGAACCTCACCAGTCCTATCAGTGCTGCATTTATGCCGCTGTACACACGCTTGATTCTCTTTCGGAGACATATAAATCCATAGGTTTTAACATTCTTACTAGTCATGTATATTCTTAGGCGTTTAATGTGGGGTGTTGAGTCCACTTCGTTGAGCAAGGAGTAGCTCTTGTCTATTACACATTTGGCTTATGGAACGGTATCTGTGCTAATTTCAATCTCTGGTTTTATGCAGCACCCCAACTCACCTTTCCCCTTAAGCAAGCATAAGTTGGTTTTCTACATTTGACACCCTGTTCTGTTTTGTAATTCAGTTCTTGTGTAGCCAAGTTTACATTCCGTGTATTAGTGATATCTTCTGATGTTTGTTTTTCTGTGTCACTTATTTCACTTAGAATCATCGTACCTGAATCCACTCATTATGCTGCTACGGGCCTGATGACATAGATTTCATTGCTGAGTGATATTGCATTGTGCCTAAGTACCACAACTTCTTTATCCATTTTTCGCTTTGTGTGATATTGAACTTGTACCATAAACGAGGTTCTTGTAAACAGAGCCGTCCCAAACTTTGGGGTGGCTGTGTCTTTTTGATTTTAATTTCCCTAAGCTATAGGACCATAAGTGGAAGTGCCCTAGGCTCTGTTGCTTTGTTTTTTGGATGTTTCAGGAAACACCATACACTTCTCCAGAGTGGCTGCTGGCAATTTACATCCCACCCATCAGCATAACAAGGCTCCCAGTTCTCCATGGCCTGTCCTGCCTTTCAGGATTTTACACTTTTTTCAGATGGCCCTTTTGACCGGGGGGCAGTGAGACTTCATTGTAGTGCAGATTTCCTTTGCAAGCTTGCTTGGTTGGCCAAAAAGGGCGTATGCGTTTTTTCCTGAATATATTCAGGAAAAAACGCCTACGCCCGTTTTGGCCAAGTGCATCATTGTCGACGTTCTGAGTCTTTTCCTTTGTTTTCAGTGCAATTCCAGTCTACCTCCTGAATTCGGTTTCTTGCAGTTCTACCTTGCTCTCAGTTCCTCTTCATAGCCTTACCTCAATATACTTTTGAAAAATAGTTGGCCTTTATAACTCTGCAGGTTTTTGAATTTCAGTGGCCCTTAGCTCCATTTTTCAGCTCTTATTTTTGTGATCTTGCCTCATATCCACAGGATTTCTTCAGGCCCTATTCTTCTTCTGGGGCGCCTTGCTCTGCCTTTGGTTAATTCTTCTTCCTGATGTGAAATTAGAGTGACATGTGCCCATTGAAACCGCTACAGCTATTTTCTCACTGGTTCCCCCTATTCCCATTCATCCTCCGCACTAACTGCAGACTGTGCGATACCGGAACTTAAAGGCATTGACTCTCCATGTGGAGATGTTGTTAGTAAAGTGTGTGGAATGTTGATCCGGAGCCCCAGGAGAGGAAAATGAGGTGCATTTTAGAAACCTTTCCCGATCATATGGTATACCATCTGCTGGATTTCCCATGCATGGTTTAGCTGTAGGAAGATTCCCTTCAACTTGGAGTGTTGGGACCCTTGGAATAAGTAGCATGAAGTATTGCATTAAACTTTCGGCAGTTGCTCACCAAAGCTCACCAATCCTTTCAGCCCCAAGTGTCCAGCCTTATGTCTTATCCAGCTGTGGGTTTATATGTGGTCATTCCAGGTTGCATCACAGCCCCTGAGCGAATTTTGTAAGAATTTTTCTCTCTTTCATTGTTTCTGCGTTTTGGTTTTAAAATTTATTTCTATAATGGGGTTTAGCTCATTTTCACTGCTGTGTTTGTGCCGCTCTGTGCACACTTGATTCCCTTATGGAGATATATCAATACATGGGTTTTAAGATTCTTATTACTCAGATATATTTCTCTGTGGTGTATAGGGTGTGTATAGGCCAGTTCATTGAGCGAGGTGTAGATCTTGTCTGATACCTATTTGGTTTATTGAACGGTATCTGTGCTAATTTCAAACTCTGGTTTTATGCATCACCCCACCTCTCCTTTCCCCTTAAGCTGACATAAGTGTGTTTTCTAAATGTGAGACACTGTTCTGTTTTGTAATTCATTTTTTGTGCAGCCATATTTATCCTCCCTCTATAAGTGATATCTTATGATATGTTTCTTTTTCTGTTTGACTTATTTCAAGTAGTATTATCGGACCTCAATCCACTCTTTATCCTTCTACTAGCCTTATTACATTGATTTCATGGTGAAGAGATATTCCATTGTACATAAGTACCACATTTTCTTTATCCATTGTTCTCTTTCCTGGGATATTTAAGGTGTACTGAAGTTGAGGTTCTTGTAAACAGAGTAGCCCTAAACTGTGGTGTGCTTGTGTCTTGTTGATTTTTAGACTTCCCTAGATATACTCCCGTGATTGGAAGTGCCCTATGCTCTGTCGCTCTGTTTTTTAGATGATTTAGGAACCACCATACACTTCTCCAGAGTGGCTCTCGGCAGTTCACACACTGTCCATCAGCGTATAAAGGCTCCCTGTTCTCCATGGCCTGTCCTGCATTTCTGGTTTTTACAATTTTTTCGGATGGCCCTTTTGACCGGTGGGAAATGAGACTTCTTTGTTGTGCACATTTGCATTGCTTGCTTGCTTGGTTGCCCATAAAATGCGTATGCGTTTTTTCCTGGATATATTCAGGAAATAACGCATACTCCCTTTTGGGCCAACTGCATCATTGTCGAAATTCTGCCGCTTTTCATGTGCTTTAAAGGCGAGTCCAATCTATCTCTTGAAATCTGTTTCTTGCAATTCTGTCTTGCATTCAGATCCTCTTCTTTGCCTTACCTCAACATATTTTTGGACGTTAGTTTTCATTTATAACTCTGCAGGTTTGTGAATTGCAGTGACCCTGAGCTCCATTTTTTAAGTTGCTCTTTTGTGAGCTGGCCTCAAAACCGCAGGATTGCTTCAGGTCCTATTTTGGCTCGGGCGAGGCGGGCTGAGCCTTTTTTTAATTCTTATTCTTAATGGGAAATTAGAGTGACATGTGCCCGTCCAAACCCCTACAACTATTCTCTCATTGGTTCCCCCTGTTCCCGTTCATCCTCCTCACAATTTGCAAAATGTGTGAAACAGAAGTTTAAATGTGCTGATTCTCTAAGTGGGGAGATTCTAAGTAACGTGGCTGGAATGATGAACAGGAGCACCAGGAGAGGATAAATGAGGTGCATTTTAGACACATCTCCCGATCACATGGTGTACAGTCCTCTGGGTTTTCCATGCATGTTTTAGCTGTAGGAAGATTCCTTGAACCTGCAGATTTGGGACCCATTGAATGGGTACCAGGTAGTATTACTTTAAAGGGTGTGCATTTCCTCACCCAACCTCACATTTCTCTTAGCGCGAACAGTTTCCAGCCTTATGTCTCATCCTGCTGTGGGTCTAGATGTGTTCAATCCATGTTGCATCACCGTCCCTGAGGAAAAGTTGTAAGAGGTTTTCTCTGTCTCTCTGTCGTTTATTTTTTTCAATTTATTACTATGTTGTTTACAGCTGATTTTCAAAGCTCTGTTTCTTGCTGCTGTACATCCACTTGATTCACGTACAGAGAGACATCAATAATTTCTTTTTCAGATTCTTACCAGTCATAGATATTCTTTTCCGGTGACTTGAGTGTGCTGAGTGCAGTTCTTTTAGCTACCGTGTAGGCCTTGTTGATTATCAGTTTGGTATTTGGAATGGTATCTTTGCTAATTTCAACCTCCTGGATGATGCCTCACCCCTCCCCACCTTTCCCGTTTAGCAGCCTTACGCGTGTTTTCTACATATTTATGTCACTTAGAATGATCATACGTAACTCCTCCGGAGTTGTTACAACTGGCCATATTTCATTGATTTCCAGGCTGAGTAATATTCCACTCTACATAAGTACCACATCTCTATCCATTTTTTCCCTCCAGAGACATTTAAGTTATATCCTAGTCGAGGATCTTTTAAACAGAGAGGCAGTAAACATTGGGGTGCCTGTGTCCTCTCGATTTTTGTTTTTCCCAAGATATACGCCCATGAGTGCAAGTGCCCTATGCTCTGTAGCTCATTTTTTAGATGCTTTAGTAAACACAATACACTTCTCCAGAATGGCCGTTGGCAATATACATTTCCACTATAAGCCTCACAGGGCTCCCTCTTCTCCTTGTCCTGTCCTGCATTTCTGGCGTTTACACTTTATGAGGATGGCTCTTCTGACTGATGCGAAGTGATATCTTTTGTAGTATTGATTTCCAGTGCCCACCTGTTTGGTTGGCTAAAAAAGTGTATGCCCTTTTCTTGAATATATACAGAAAAAACGCATACAGCCTTTTTGGCCAACTGCAATGTTGGCAATGTTCAGCCCCTTTTCTTGTGCTTAATGGCGAGTCCTTTCTACCTCCTCAAATCCCTTTCCTGCCATTCTCCCTTGCTTGCCAATCCTTTTCTCTGACTTTCCTCAAGACATTTTTCAGTGATAGATATTTTCAACTCTGCAGTTTCGTGAATTTTACTGCCCCTGAGTTCCATTGTTCAACTTGTGTTTATGGGAACTGGCCACAAAGCAGTGGGATTTCCTCAAGCCCTATACTGTTTCCATGGGCAACCCTAGCCTTTGGTCAATTCATCTTCCTGATTGGAAATTAGAGTGACATGTGCCTGTCTGAACACCTAGGACTTGTCTCTCATTGTTCCTCATCCTTCCGCTTCATCCTCTGGACAAATTCCAAACTGTACGCAACAGGATGTTGACAGTGTTGACATCTCCAAGTGGGGAGACTGTTAGTAAAGACGCTGGAGGGGTGAACCCGAGCACCAGGAGATGAGGAGATGAGATGCCTTTTCCAAACTCTTCCCGATCAGACGGTATACCATCCTCTGGATGTGACAGACATGTTTTAGCAGTAGGAAGAGTCCCATTCATGTAAGGAGAACACCAGGGCTTTTTCAAAATCAGTGTCTCCCCGAAACCCAAACTGGGGAGTTTTTTAAGCTACGGCTACACATATGTTCATTAAGGGCCTTGGGAAGTAGGCAGAGTCCAAACTTTAGATGACTGAAGTCTTCAGGGTCAGAAGCACTCACCACCGGCTTCCCTTAGGTTACACTTTAACTGTCATTGATAGATGATGTCAATAAAAATATCTATTCTTTTTCCGATTATTTCCCCTTATAGGTTATTGCACAATATTGAGTGTAGTTCCCTGTGCTATACAGTAGTTCCTTGTTGATGATCTATTTTATACATAGCAGTGTGTATGTGTTAATTCCAAACTGTTAATTTATCCCTCCTCCCACCTTTCCCCTTTGGTAATAATAAATTATAAGATTTTATACTTCTCAGAAATGGGGGAGCTGAAAGAGAGGTATCATTTTCAATGGAAAAGCATTTAAAACAAGATTGAAGCTTTAACCAAGATTATTAGATGTACATCCTTGGAAAGAAATCACTTCATTTCTCTAATATTGACCTGACAAATAGGACAAACCTTCTCACTGAACTTGCTTATAATAAAGTGATGGAAATATCAAATGGAAGTGTTAGAAACATCTTATTTTACCCGAGCCTTATAAACTGTTCTATGTTAACTACAGTTTGGCTCACACATCTGTTCATTGAAGTTACAATAGTCTCAATTTCTGTTACTGATCCTCCAGAGTGGACCCCAACAAGGGTCCCCCTGCCCAGTGTCATTGGGGCCAACAGATCGAGACTGAGTTTGGTTCCCAAGCAAAGGAAACTTTATATTTTCATCAGAGAATGGAGAGGTGAGAGCATGCACTACCCCGTGGGCTGTGGGCTGGGCTGCTGTGTAGAGATCCTGTCAGAGTCAGTGGGAGGGAGGGGGCGGAGCTCTCAAGGGCCGGGTTGGCTGCAGCTCAGGCTCTATATCTCGGAGTCTGCACTGGGCCCCAGGAGCTGAGGTGTCGACCCAGCCATTCTGCACCAGGAAATCTGGTCTGAAGTGCCGGGTGTGGAACCTCTGCATGCGGGACCCTAGGAGCACGTGAAATTAGACAAAGCACAAAGGATAAAAAAGGTCAGACTTGACTTTATTGCCCAGATTCTATTTTTATCTCCCAGGGATTTTTAATGGGCTTTGCTGGGGACAAACCCCTCCTCTGCCTTTTGTCCCGTTCCTCACTCTTGGAGTGCTGAGGGTGCAGACCCTTCTTCTGTAACTGCTGAGTGCTGAGTTGGGAGCCCTCATACCAGGGGACGAGGGTCAGAACTTCTCCCCAGCAGCCTCCAGGTGACGTTGATTGGCCCCAGGACCCCTGCCTCCCTGCTCGTCCGCCTGAGCACCAGCATTGGAAGTGTTATAGATTCTAATGACCTTTAAGGGTCCAGGAAAGAGATGTGCAGAGACGCTGTGGGGGCCGGTTTCACCCCGCCCCACATTTGTTCGGCCACCTTAGGCTGACCGTTTCTGCCAGCCTAGATGCTCTGACCAGTAGTCTGCTCTTTCTTCAATTAGGCCCCTGAATTAACATAAAAACAGCACCAGGTGTCAGAGCCCTGCCTGCTCAACTCCCAGACAGTCCAGGGTCAGTGGTGATCAAGGACCATGATGGCCACTGAGTCAACAGCCTTTTGAAGTAAACAGGAGTCCAGCCGGTCTTATTGGCCACCATCATCACGGTGTCTGTAGGCTTTTCTATGGTGACAGTGTGATATACGGTTCCCCCGCCAAGATTATTAGCTCCCCTCCGGGTGCAGGAAGTCCTGCAAGCAGTAGTCTACTCCTTCGGGACACACTATTGTTGTTTTATGAGAGAAACTCCAGGTCAAGTGATGTTCACATGAGTCGTCATGGTGCCCTGTTGCCTCCGGTTATCTCTCTGGATGTTGGAGTTGGAGGGCCTCCTCACTCGAGGTCGGTGTGCCCACAGAGCGAACCCTGCAACTTCAGGGCATGGTTGGTGATTAGGATCACCACGTGGGGTCCTTTTCCCTTAGGAGGGAGGTGGCCTTTTGGGCTGCTGATTTCCAGGTTTTTAGATACCGCCAGTATCTTGGCCAGATGTGGCAGTGGGCCAAGCCCCTTGGTGACTGTAGTTTATCCTACCTGGATGGCATTCTTGCGTTGTTCCATTTCAAGTGGTCCCAGTTTTTGCACTAATTCTCCAATGGCGATTCACCTTTCACCGGGAATGGAAAGGTCAAAGGGTTTAGCTCAATTAGGGAGTTCCAGGGCAAGGGTCTGAATTGACTGCTCTTTCCATTCTTGAAAGGCCACTTCTGGATTCTGTTCAAAAGGATCATCATCTTTTCCTTTCAGTGTTTCATATAGAGGCCCAGCTAGTAGACTGTAGTTAGGGATCCAGAAGCAGCAAACCCTGGCCTCCCCAGGAACCCCTAAGCTGTCTTCTAGTTTTAGAAAGGGGTAAGGCTGCAAATGGTTTCTTCCCTTTCCTGGGATGGGCTTCTCTGACCTTGTGTGAGAATGAAGCCCAGGCAGGTCACCGCAGTCTGTGATATTTGAGCTTTTTCTTGGACAACTTCTATCCTTTATTGGCTTGGTAGTTCAGAGGCCTCCTTAGTAGGGCTGGCGATCAGAATGTCGTCTGCATATTGCAGGAGGGTTTCCTTTTCCAGAGGTAGAACTTTTCGGTCGTTAGCTAAGCTTTCCCCAAAGATGGTGTGGGAATTTTTGAACCCTTGGGGCAAGACGGCCCGGAAGTATTGTTTTAGTTGTATGTTGAGTCCTGCCACTCACAAGCCAAAATTTCTTGTGACTCTGGGACTAATGGAATACAAAAGAAGGCATCATTGAAGACTAATACAGAATACCATGTCCTGGTGGTTGGTAGAATGACCAGCAGGGTGTAGGAATCAGGAGCAACTGGAGGTATATCCTCGGTGGCTTCACTGACTGTCCTGACATCCTTTACCAGGTCCCCAGCAGCCCATGGGGCTCTCGTGGTCAGGCCAATCCCAGGATATGGAGCTCTCCTGGGCAGGTACCCCACCCCCAACCCAGCCCACGGGGCTCTCATGGTCAGGCCCCTCCCAGGATACAGAGCTACCCTTGCAGGTACCGTGGCAGGGCTGGGCACACAGGAACCGTGCACATAGCCCTCATTGAAGAGCACCCCCAGCTCACCTGTCGCTCAGAGCTGACACAGAGCACCTCAGAGCAGGACTTGAACTAACAAACAGCAGCTCCGACAGGTCTGTGACCCTGGGCATCACTCTGTGTGGCCTCCCTCCACCTGGTCTTCCAGAGACTTCCACTGCACCCAGGGCACCAGACCTCTGTCTCCAACCACCACCCACCCCTCCTCTCCCTGACTCCTGGGTTCCTCTCATTAGGAGAGGGTTTTCTTGAAGTTGTCTCCCACTCATGGGCCAGATAAAATGATTAGAAAACAAGCCAAAGCTGCAGCCCCTTGTCTATCCTGACTCTCAAGAGCCCACACCTGTTCCTTGGACCTGGCCGGTTCAGCAAGTTCCATTTTCTGCAACTGTGAGCCCCTGAGGGGTGATGATTGGCTACCTGGGCAGCCTTACCATGCCGGCCAGCCCTCCCCAGGTGTGCCTGGGTTGAGATCAATATAAATACCACTCCAGGCAGCAAAAGCCCCTGCAGCTGTGCCTGACGCCATTTTCTCTGCCCTGTCAGCAGTCTCGGGGCTGGGCTGGTGGGAGGGAGTGAGAGGCCACGGCTTTGTGGGTGGCCCAGTGTGAGTGGGGCTCTGCTGGACTTTCTGCAGCAGTTGCCAGGCTGCCACCTGCTAAAGAAGAGGATGTGTCACCCATACCTGCTGCTGGAATTTCTCCCTGGGCAGAGGTGAGGAAGGAAAAAAGCAGTGGGGGCAGGGACAGGACGGGTATCTCAGGCAGGGAAATGGAAATCTTCCAGAAGAGCACCCAGGGCCAGGACCATCCTGGCTGGCCTGCAGGCACCAAGTCAGCTGGCATGCTGTCACTCGTGTGGCTCCATGGCCCTTCCTCTAGGCTTTCAAGTCCTTGTATATATTCAGGTGTTTTACCTGGGAAGGGTGGGAACAGTTCAGCAGCAAGTGGCCTGGGGCTCAGCTCACGTTTACTCACAGATGCCTCGGCACGGTGCCCCAGCTTTGCAATGAGGACGCTTGTTGTGTGGGGGCTGCTGGCTGAATGGGAGACGATTCCCCACCACTGACCAACTTCAGAATTGTTTACAACTGGAGCAAGTGCCCTGATACGGTTTTCCTCTGAGTAACTGGTGGGTTCTGTTTTTTTTTTCTCTTTTTCGTTTTTGGTTCAAGGTAGATTTTATTCCTCTTTTTTGTATTTACAGATATAAGCATGGAAATAATTTATTCATATAAATACATGTATGTGAAGGGAATAATTGTTTTTTCTGTTTTATTTTTTAAATTTTATTTCTTTTTAATTTTGAATTTTATTTTATATTTTTATACAGCAGGTTCTCATTGGTTATCTACTTTATACATATAAATGTTTACATGCCAATCCCAATCTCTCAACTCCTCCCACCACCACCCCTCCAAGAGCTTTCCCCCCTTGTTGTCCATACGATTGTTGTCTACATCTGTTGCTCTATTTATGCCTTGCAAAACGGTTAATCTGTACAGTTTTTCTAGGTTCCACATATATGCATGAATATACAAGATTTGTTTTTCTCTTTCTGACTTACTTCACTCTGTAGGACAGTCTCTAGATCCATCGACGTCTCTACAAATGACCCAATTTCATTCCTTTCATGGCTTAGTAATATTCCATTTTATATATGTACCACAGCTTTATGCATTCGTCTGTCTGTGGGCATTTAGGTTGCTTCCATTACCTCGATATTGTAAATAGTGATGCAATGAACATTGCGGTGAATGTCTCTTTTTGATTTATGGTTTTGTCTGAGTATATGTCCAGTCCTGGGATTGCTGTATCATATGGTAATTCTATTATTAGTTTCTTAAGAAACTCCATATTGTTCTCCATAGTGACTGTATCAATTTATATTCCCAACAATAGTGGAAGAGTGTTCCTTTTCTCCACACCCTTTCCAGCATTTGTTGTTTGTAGATTTTCAGATGATGCCCATTCTAACAGGTGTGAGGTGATACCTCATTGTTGAGTCCATTTCGTTGAGCAACGGGTAGGTCTTGTCTATTACATATTTGGCTTATGGAACGGTATCTGTGCTAATTTCAAACTCTGGTTTTATGCAGCACCCCAACTCACCTTTCCCCTTAAGCAAGCATAAGTTGGTTTTCTAAACTTGAGACCCTGTTCTGTTTTGTAATTCAGTTCATGTGTAGCCAAGTTTACATTCCGTGCATTAGTGATACCTTATGATGTTTCTTTTTCTGTGTGACTTATTTCACTTAGAATCATCATGCCTCAATCCACTCATTATGCTGGTACAGGCCTGGTGACACAGATTTCATTGCTGAGTGGTATTCTGTTGTACATAAGTACCGCAACTTCTTTATCAATTATTTGTTCTCTGGGATATTTAACTTGTACTGTAGAAGAGGCTCCTGTAAACAGAGCCGTTGTAAATTTTGGGGTGGCTGTGTCTTTTTGATTTTAATTTCCCTAAGCTATAGGACCATAAGTGGAAATGCCCTAGATTCTGTTGCTTTGTTTTTCAGATGTATCAGGAAACACCATACACTTCTCCAGAGTGGCTGTTGGCAATGTACATCCCGCCCATAAGCATAACAAGGCTCCTTTTTCCCCATGGCCTGTCTTGCCTTTCTGGATTTTACACTTTTCTCAGTGGCCCTTTAGACCGGGGGGAAGTGACACTTCATAGTAGTTCGGATTTCCATTGCAAGCTTGCTTGGTTTGCCAAAAAGGGCGTATGTGTTTTTTCCTGAATATATTCAGGAACAAACTCATACGCCCTTTGTTGCCAAGTGCATCATTGTCGATGTTCTGCCTCTTTTCCTATGCTTTAAATGCAAATCCAGTCTACCTCCTGAAATCGGTTTCCTGCAATTCTGCCCCGCTTTCAAGTCCTCTTCGCAGCCTTACTTCAATATATTTTTGGACGTTATCTGTCATTTATAACTCTGCAGGTTTGTGAATTACAGGGCCCCTGAGCTCCTTTCTTCAACTCGCTTTCTTGTGAGCTGGCCGCAAACCCGCAAGACTGCTTCAGGCCCTAATCTGCTTCTGGCAGGGCACGCTGAGCCTTTGGTTAATTCCTCTTCCTGGTGGGAAATGAGTGTTAAATATGCCCGTCCAGACACCTACCTCACTCTCAACCCCTTGGTGATGTGGGTCCTCTGGTTTGTGGCCACTTTTGCTGGGTTCCTCACCTTTCAATGATGTGGCCCCACTAGTGTGAGGACACTCCTGCTTGGTTCTCATCCACGTGGTTATGTGGACCCCCTGGTGAGAGTCTGTTCCTGGCTTTGTTCCTCACCCACCTGTGAGGGAGACCCTCTGCTGATAGGTCACTCCTGCATGGCTGGCACACATTGCCTTGGTGAAGTCAGCCGTGTGGTGGCAGTTGGAGCGTGCTGGGAATCTCTTCCCCCGGTGATGAGGGCCCTCTTGCGTCAGGCCCTAACTGCTGGGCTCACCAACTTTTCTTAGGGAGCCCAGTGATGCTTTGGCACTCCTCTTAGGATCCCATCTCCATGGGGATGTGGGCCTTCTGCTCTGAGGTCCCAACGGCTGGGTTGTTCACATTTTCATGATGTGGGCTCTCTGGTGTTAGTTCACAGAAGCCTGGATCCCATAGCCTCTGTGCTCTTGGCTGCCTGCTGGGAGGTTCCAACTGCTGGATTCCTCACTTTTTTAATTTTTTGGGCCCTCTGTTGTGAGGATCCTCCTGCCTGCCTCACTCCCAGCCCCTTCGTGATGTGTGTCGTCTGGTTTGAGGCCACATGTGCTGGGTTCCTCACCTTTCGATGATGTGGGACCAATGGTCTTAGGAGACTCCTGCCTGGTTCACATCCCCTTGGTGATGTGGGCCCTCTGTTGAGAGTCTGATCCCGGCTGGGTTCCTCACCCATCTGTGAGGTAGGCCGTCTGATGTGAGGTCACTCTTGCCTGGCTTGCTCACCTCGCCTTGTGGACATGAGCCCTCTGGTGGCACTTGGAGCCTGCTGGGAGCCTCCTCTCGTCGGTGATGAGGGCCCTCTGGCATCAGGCCCTAACTGCTGGGCTCCCTACATTTTGTGATGTGCGCCCAGTGGTGCGAGGACACTCCAGCCAGGTTCACATCCCCATTGGGGTGTGGGCCTTCTGCTCTGAGGTCCCAAAGCCTGGGTTGCTCACAGTTTCATGATGTGGGCTCTCTGCTGTTAGTTCACTCCTGCCTGCATCCCATAGCTTCTGTGCTCTGGGCCGCCTGCTGGGAGGTTCCAACTGCTGGATTCCTCACCTTTCTTATTCTTTGGGCCCTCTGTTTTTAGGCTACTCCTGCCTGCCTCACTCCCATTCCCTTTGTGATATGTGTCCTCTGATTTGAGGCCACATGTGCTGGGTTCCACACCTTTCGATGATGTGACCCCACTGGAGGGAAGACAGTCCTGACTGGTTCCCATCCCCTTGCTGATGTGGGCCCTCAGGTGAGAGTCTGATCCTGGCTGGGTTCCTCACCCTTCTGTGAGGTGGGCCCTCTGCTGTGAGGTCAATCATGCCTGTCTGGCACACGTCACCTTGGCGACGTGGGCCCTCTGGTGGCAGTTGGAGTGTGCTGGGATCCTCCTCCCCTCGGTGATGAGGGCCCTCTTGCCTTAGGCCATAACTGCTGGGCTCCCCACATTTTCTGATGTGCGCCAAGTGAGTGAGGAGACTCTTGCCAGGTTCCCATCCCCATGGCGATATGGGCCTTCTGCTCTGAGGTCAAAACGGCTGGCTTGCTCACAGTACCATGATGTGGGCCCTCTGCTGTGAGTTCACTCCGGCAAGGATCCCTTATCATCGGTGCTCTGAGCCGCCTGCTGGGAGGTTCCAACTGCTGGATTCCTCAACTTTTTTATTCTATGTGCCCTCTGTTGTGAGGCTCCTCCTGCCTGCCTCACTGCCAGCCCCTTGGTGATGACTGTCCTATGGCTTGAGGCCACATGTGCTGCGTTCCTCACCTTTCGATGATGTGACCCCACTCGTGTGAGGACACTCCTGCCTGGTTCCCATCCCCTTGGTGAGGTGGGCCCTCTGGCGAGAGTCTAATCCTGGCTGGGTTCCTCAACGTTCTGTGAGGTAGGCCCTCTGCTGTGAGGTCACTCCTGCCTGGCTGGCACACGTCACCTTGGAGACGTGAGCCCTCTGGTGGCAGTTGGAGCGTGCAGGGCGCCTCCTCCTCTCGGTGATGACGGCCCTCTGGCGTCAGGCCCTAAATGGTGGGCTCCCCACATTTTCTGATGTGCGCCCAGTGGTGCGAGGACACTCCAGCCAGGTTCCCATTCCCATGGGGATGTGGTCCTTCTGCGCTGAGGTCTCAACTCCTGGGTTGCTCACAGTTTTGTGATGTGGGCCCTCTGCTGTGAGTTCACTGTGGCCTGGATCCCATAGCCTCGGTGTTCTGGGCCGCCTGCTGGAAGGTCTAAATGCTGGAATCCTCACGTTTTTTATATTATGTGCCCTGTGTTGTGAGGCTACTCCTGCCTGCCTCACTCCAAGGCCCTTGGTGATGTGGGTCCTCTGGTTTGAGGACACATGTGCTGGGTTCCTCACCTTAAGATGATGAGGCCCCACTGGTGTGAGGATAATCCTGACTGGGTCCCATCCCCTTTGTGATGTGGGCCCTCTGGTGAGAGTCTGATCCTGGCTGGGTTCCTCACCCATCTGTGAGGTGGGCCCTCTACTATCAGGTAACTCTTGCCTGGGTTGCTCACCTCGCCTTGTTGACATGAGCCCTCTGGTGGCAATTGGACCCTGCTGGGAGCCTCCTCAGCTCTGTGATGAGGGCCCTCTGATGTCAGGCCCTAACTGCTGGGCTCCCCAACTTTTCTTAGTGAGCCCAGTGTTGCTCAAGCACTCCTCTTAGGTTCCCATCCCCATGGGGATGTGGGCCTTCTGCTCTGAGGTTCCAACGGCTGGGTTGATCACAATTTCATGATGTGGGCTCTCTGGTGTTAGTTCACTGTGGCCTGGATCCCATAGCCTCTGTGGTCTTGGCTGCCTGCTGGGAGGTTCCAACTGTTCGATTCCTCAACTTTTGTATTCTATGGGTCCTGTGTTGTGATGCTCCTCCTGCCTGCCTCACTCGCAACCCCTTCGTGATGTGGGTCTTCTGGTTTGAGGCCACATGTGCTGGGTTAGGCAACTTTCAATGATGTGGCCCCACTGGTGTGAGGACACTCCTGCCTGGTTCCCATCCCCTTGGTGATGTGGGCCTTCTGGTGACAGTCTTATCCTGGCTGAGTTCCTCACTCTTCTGTGAGGTAGGCCCTCTGCTGTGAGGTCAATCCTGCCTGACTTGCACACATCACCTTGGCGACGTGGGCCCTCTGTTGGCACATGGAACCTGCTGGGAGCCTCCTGCCCTCGGTGATGATGGCCCTCTAGCATCAGGCTCTAACTGCTGGGCTCCCCACGTTTTCTGATGTGAGCCCAGTGATGCCAGGACACTCCTGTCAGGTTCCCATCCCCATGGGGATGTGGGCTTTCTGCTCTGAGGTCCCAATGCCTGGGTTGCTCACAGTTTCATGATGTGGGCTCTCTGGTGTTAGTTAACTCCTGCCTGCATCCCATAGCTTCTGTGCTCTCGGCCGCCTGCTGGGAGGTTCCAAATGCTGGATTCCTCACTTTTTTTATTCTTTGGGCCCTCTGTTTTTAGGCTACTCCTACCTGCCTCACTCCCATCCCCTTTGTGATGTATGTCCTCTGATATGAGGCCACATGTGCTGGGTTCCTCACCTTTCGATGATGTGGTCCCACTGGTGGGAGGACAGTCCTGACTGGTTCCCATCCCCTTGGTGTTGTGGGCCCTCTGGTGAGAGTCTCATCCTGCCTCGGTTCCTCACCCTTCTGTGAGATAGGCCCTCTGCTGTGAGGTCACTACTGCCTGGCTGGTGCATGCCACCTTGTAGACGTGGGCCCTCTGTTGGCAGTTGGAACCTGCTGGGAGTCTCCTCCCCTCAGTTATGAGGGCCCCCTGGCATCAGGCCCTAACTGCTGGGCTCCTAACATTTTCTGATATGTGCTAAGTGGTGCAAAGCCACTCCTGCCAGGTTCCCATCCCAATGGGGATGTGGGCCTTCTGTTCTGAGGTCCCAACAGCTGGGCTGCTCACAGGTTCATGATGTGGGCCCTCTGCTGTGAGTTCACTGCGGCCTGGATCCCATAGCCTCGGTGCTCTGGGCCACTTGCTGGGAGGTTCCAACTGCTGGATTCCTCAACTTTTATATTCTATGGACCCTGTGTTGTGAGGCCAGTCCTGCCAGCCTCATTCCGAACCCCTTGGTGATGTGGTTCCTCTGGTTTGAGGACACATGTGCTGGGATCCTCACCTTTCGATGATGTTGTCCCACTGGTGTGGGGACACTCCTGCCTGGTTCCCATCCCCTTGGTGATGTGGGCCCTCTGGTGAGAGTCTGATCCTGGCTGTGTTCCTCACCCTTCTGTGAGGTGGGCCCTCTGCTGTGAGGTCACTCCTGCCAGGCTGGCACACATCGCCTTGGCGACGTTGGCCCTCTGGTGGCAGCTGGAGCCTGCTGGGAGCCTCCTCCTCTCGGTGATGAGTGCCCTCTAGCGTCAGGCCCTAACTTCTGAGCACCCCACGTTTTCTGATGTGAGCCCAGTGATGCCAGGACACTCCTGTCATGTTCCCATCACCATGGGGATGTGGGCCTTCTGCTCTGAGGTCCCAATGTCTGGGTTGCTCACAGTTTCATGATGTGGGCTGTCTGGTGTTAGTTCACTCTGGCCTGGTTCCTCTAGCCTCTGTGCTCTGGGCCGCCTGCTGGGAGGTTCCAACTGCTGGATTCCTCACCTTTCTTATTTTTGGGCCCTCTGTTATGAGGCTCCTCCTGCCTGCCTCACTCCCAGCCCCTTGGTGATGGGTGTCCTATGGTTTGAAGCCACATGTTCTGGGTTCCTCACCTTTAGATGATGTGGCCCTACTCATGTGAGGACACTCCTGCCTGGTTCCAATCCATTTGGTGATGTGGGCCCTCTGGTGCGAGTCTGATCCTGACTGGGTTCGTCACACTTCTCTGAGGTGGGCCCTCTGCTGTGAGGTCATTCGTGCCTGGTTGGCACACATCGCCTTGGCGACGTCAGCCCTCTGGTGGCAGTTGGAGCCTGCTGGGAGCCTCCTTCCCTTGGTGATGAGGGTCCTCTGGCGCCAGGCCCTAACTGCTGGTCGCCCAAAATTTTCTGATACGTTCTCAGTGGTGCGAGGACACTCCTACCAGAATTCCATCCCCATGGGGATGTGGGCCTCCTGCTCTGAGGTCCCAATGGCTGGGTTGCTCAGTTTCATGACATGGGCCCTCTTCTGTGAGTTCACTGTGGCCTGGATCCCATAGCCTCGGTGCTCTGGGCCGCCTGCTGGGAGGTTCCAACTGCTGGATTCCTCACTTTTTTATTCTATGTGCCCAGTGTTGTGAGGCTACTCCTGCCTGCCTCACTCCGAGGTCCTTGGTGATGTGGGTCCTCTGGTTTGAGGACACATGTGCTGAGTACCTCAGCTTTCGATGATGTGGCCCCACTGATGTGAAGACACTCCTGCCTGGTTCCCATCCCCTTGGTGATGTGGGCCCTCTGGTGAGAGTCTGATGTTGGCTGGGTTTCTCACCCTTCTGTGAGGTGGGACCTCTGCTGTGAGGTAACTCCTGCCTGGCATGCTAACGTTGCCTTGGCAATGTGAGCCCTCAGGTGGCAGTTGGAGCCTGCTGGGAATCTCCTCCCCTCAGTTATGAGAGCTCTGGATAAAACACATATGCTCTTTTTTGCCAAGTGCATTATTTTCCAAGTTCTGTCTCTTTTCCTATGCTTTAAGAGCTACTCCCGTGTATGTTCTGAAATCAATTTCCAGCAATTCTGCCCCGCATTCAAGTCCTCTTCGCAGCCTTACTTCAGCATAATTTTGGATGATAGCTGTCATTTATAACTCCGCAGGTTTCTGAATTACAGTGTCCCTGAGCTCCTTTCTTCAACTCGCTTTCTTGTGAGCTGGCCGCAACACCGCAGGATCTCCTCAGGCCCTAATTTAGTTCCAGCATGGCACGCGGAGCCTTTGGTTCATTTATCTTCCTGGTGGGAAATGAGAGTTAAATTTGCCGTCCAGACACCGACAGATAGTCTCCCAATGCTTCTCCTTATTCCTGTTCATCTTCCGAAGAAATTGCAAACTGGGCCAAACAGGAGGTTAAAGGCACTGACTCTCCAAGTGGGGAGAGTGTTAGTAAAGCGTCTGGAATGTTGCACCCGAGTACCAGGGGACAAAAACTGAGACACATTTGAACACGTTTCCCGATCACACGGTGGATCATACTCTGGGTTCCACATGCATGTTTTAGCTGAAGGAAGAATCTCTTAAACGTGGAGAGTTGAGACCCATGGAATGGGTATCATGCAATATGACTTCAAAGGGTCTGCATTTGCTCACCGAACCTCACCAATCCTATCACTGCTGCGTTTATGCCGCTGTACACACGCTTCATTCTCTTTCGCAGACATATAAATCCATAGGTTTTAAGATTCTTACTAGTCAGGTATATTCTTAGGCGTTTAATATGGGGTGTTGAGTCCACTTCGTTGAGCAAGGAGTAGCTCTTGTCTATTACATATTTGGCTTATGGAACGGTATCTGTGCTCATTTCAATCTCTGGTTTTATGCAGCATCCCAACTCACCTTTCCCCTTAAGCAAGCATAAGTTGGTTTTCTACATTTGAGACCCTGTTCTGTTTTGTAATTCAGTTCTTGTGTAGCCAAGTTTACATTCCGTGTATTAGTGATATCTTATGATGTTTCTTTTTCTGTGTGACATATTTCACTTAGAATCATCGTACCTGAATCCACTCATTATGCTGCTACGGGCCTGATGACGTAGATTTCATTGCTGAGTGATATTGCATTGTACGTAAGTACCACAACTTCTTTATCCATTTTTCGCTTTCTGTGATATTGAACTTGTACCGTAAACGAGGTTCTTGTAAACAGAGCCGTCCCAAACTTTGGGGTGGCTCTGTCTTTTTGATTTTCATTTCCCTAAGCTATAGGACCATAAGTGGAAGTGCCCTAGGCTCTGTTGCTTTGTTTTTTGGATGTTTCAGGAAACACCATACACTTCTCCAGAGTGGCTGCTGGCAATTTACATCCCGCCCATCAGCATAACAAGGCTCCCAGTTCTCCATGGCCTGTCCTGCCTTTCTGGATTTTACACTTTTTTCAGATGGCCCTTTTGACCGGGGGGCAGTGAGACTTCATTGTAGTGCAGATTTCCTTTGCAAGCTTGCTTGGTTGGCCAAAAATGGCGTATGCGTTTTTTCCTGAATATATTCAGGAAAAAACGCATACGCCCTTTTTGGCCAAGTGCATCATTGTGGACGTTCTGCCTCTTTTCCTATGCTTTACATGCAATTCCAGTCTACCTCCTAAAATCGGTTTCCTGGAATCCTGCCCCGCTTTCAAGTCCTCTTGGCAGCCTTACTTCAATATATTTTTGGAAGATAGCTGTCATTTATAACTCTGCAGGTTTGTGAATTACAGTGTCCCTGAGCTCCTTTCTTCAACTCGCTTTCTTGTGAACTGGCCGCAATACCGCAGGAGTGCGTCGGGCCCTAGTGTGGTTCCGGCATGGCACGCTGAGCCTTTGGTTAATTCCTCTTCCTGGTGGGAAATGAGAATTAAATTTGCCCGTCCGAACACCTCCACCTTGTCTCTCATTGGTTCTCCCTATTCCTGTTTATGTTCCACAGAAATTGCAAACTGGGCCAAACAGGAGGTTAAAGGCACTGACTCTCCAAGTGGGGAGAGTGTTAGTAAAGCGTCTGGAATGTTGCACCCGAGTACCAGGGGATGAAAACTGAGAAACATTTGAACACGTTTCCCGATCACACAGTGTATCATACTCTGGGTTCCACATGCATGTTTTAGCTGAAGGAAGAATCCCTTAAACCTGGAGAGTTGAGACCCATGGAATGGGTACCATGCAATATGACTTCAAAGGGTCTGCATTTGCTCACCGAACCTCACCAATCCTATCAGTGCTGCGTTTATGCCACTGTACACACGCTTGATTCTCTTTCAGAGACATATAAAACCTTAGGTTTTAAGATTCTTACTAGTCAGTTATATTCTTAGCCGTTTAATATGGGGTGTTGAATCCACTTCGTTGAGCAAGGAGTAGCTCTTGTCTATTACATATTTGGCTTATGGAACGGTATCTGTGCTAATTTCAATCTCTGGTTTTATGCCGCACCCCAACTCACCTTTCCCCTTAAGCAAGCATAAGTTGGTTTTCTACATTTGAGACCCTGTTCTGTTTTGTAATTCAGTTCCTGTGTAGCCAAGTTTACATTCCGTGTATTAGTGATATCTTATAATGTTTCTTTTTCTGTGTGACTTATTTCACTTAGAATCATCGTACCTGAATCCACTCATTATGCTGCTACGGGCCTGATGACATAGATTTCATTGCTGAGTGATATTGCATTGTACGTAAGTACCACAACATCTTTATCCATTTTTCGCTTTCTGTGATATTGAACTTGTACCGTAAAAAAGGTTCTTTTAAACAGAGCCGGCCGAAACTTTGGGGTGGCTGTGTCTTTTTGATTTTAATTTCCCTAAGCTATAGGACCATAAGTGGAAGTGCCCTAGGCTCTGTTGCTTTGTTTTTTGGATGTTTCAGGAAACACCATACACTTCTCCAGAGTGGCTGCTGGCAATTTACATCCCGCCCATCAGCATAACTAGGCTCCCAGTTCTCCATGGCCTGTCCTGCCTTTCTGGATTTTACACTTTTTTCAGATGGCCCTTTTGACCGGGGGGCAGTGAGACTTCATTGTAGTGCAGATTTCCTTTGCAAGCTTGCTTGGTTGGCCAAAAAGGGCGTATGCGTTTTTTCCTGAATATATTCAGGAAAAAACGCATACGCCCTTTTTGGCCAAGTGCATCATTGTGGACGTTCTGCCTCTTTTCCTATGCTTTACATGCAATTCCAGTCTACCTCCTGAAATCGGTTTCCTGCAATTCTGCCCCGCTTTCAACTCCTCTTGGCAGCCTTACTTCAATATATTTTTGGAAGATAGCTGTCATTTATAACTCTGCAGGTTTGTGAATTACAGTGCCCCTGAGCTCCTTTCTTCAACTCGCTTTCTTGTGAGCTGGCCGCAACACCGCAGGATTGCTTCAGGCCCTAGTTTGGTTCCGGCACGGCATGCTGAGCCTTTGGTTAATTCCTCTTCCTGGTGGGAAATGAGAGTTAAATTTGCCCGTCCGGACACCTCCACCTAGTCTCTCATTGGTTCTCCCTATTCCTGTTCATTTTCCACAGAAATTGCAAACTGGGCCAAACAGGAGGTTAAAGGCACTGACTCTCCAAGTGGGGAGAGTGTTAGTAAAGCGTCTGGAATGTTGCACCCGAGTACCAGGGGACGAAAACTGAGACACATTTGAACACGTTTCCCGATCACACGGTGGATCATACTCTGGGTTCCACATGCATGTTTTAGCTGAAGGAAGAATCTATTAAACCTGGAGAGTTGAGACCCATGGAATGGGTACCATGCAATATGACTTCAAAGGGTCTGCATTTGCTCACCGAACCTCAGCAATCCTATCACTGCTGCGTTTATGCCACTGTACACACGCTTGATTCTCTTTCGGAGACATATAAATCCATAGGTTTTAAGATTCTTACTAGTCAGGTATATTCTTAGGCGTTTAATATGGAGTGTTGAGTCCACTTCGTTGAGCAAGGAGTAGCTCTTGTCTATTACATATTTGGCTTATGGAACGGTATCTGTGCTAATTTCAATCTCTGGTTTTATGCAGCACCCCAACTCACCCGTCCCCTTAAGCAAGCATAAGTTGGTTTTCTACATTTGACACCCTGTTCTGTTTTGTAATTCAGTTCTTGTGTAGCCAAGTTTACATTCCGTGTATTAGTGATATCTTATGATGTTTCTTTTTCTGTGTGACTAATTTCACTTAGAATCATCGTACCTGAATCCACTCATTATGCTGCTACGGGCCTGTTGACATAGATTTCATTGCTGAGTGATATTGCATTGTACGTAAGTACCACAATTTCTTTATCCATTTTTCGCTTTCTGTGATATTGAACTTGTACCGTAAACGAGGTTCTTGTAAACAGAGCCATCCCAAACTTTGGGGTGGCTGTGTCTTTTTGATTTTAATTTCCCTAAGCTATAGGACCATAAGTGGAAGTGCCCTAGGCTCTGTTGCTTTGTTTTTTGGATGTTTCAGGAAACACCATACACTTCTCCAGAGTGGCTGCTGGCAATTTACATCCCGCCCATCAGCATAACTAGGCTCCCAGTTCTCCATGGCCTGTCCTGCCTTTCTGGATTTTACACTTTTTTCAGATGGCCCTTTTGACCGGGGGGCAGTGAGACTTCATTGTAGTGCAGATTTCCTTTGCAAGCTTGCTTGGTTGGCCAAAAAGGGCGTATGCGTTTTTTCCTGATTCAGGAAAAAACGCATACGCCCTTTTTGGCCAAGTGCATCATTGTGGACGTTCTGCCTCTTTTCCTATGCTTTACATGCAATTCCAGTCTACCTCCTGAAATCGGTTTCCTGCAATTCTGCCCTGCTTTCAACTCCTCTTGGCATCCTAATTCAATATATTTTTGGAAGATAGCTGTCATTTATAACTCTGCAGGTTTGTGAATTACAGTGCCCCTGAGCTCCTTTCTTCAACTCGCTTTCTTGTGAGCTGGCCGCAACACCGCAGGATTGCTTCAGGCCCTAGTTTGGTTCCGGCACGGCATGCTGAGCCTTTGGTTAATTCCTCTTCCTGGTGGGAAATGAGAGTTAAATTGGCCCGTCCGGACACCTCCACCTAATCTCTCATTGGTTCTCCCTATTCCTGTTCATCTTCCGCAGAAATTGCTAACTGGGCCAAACAGGAGGTTAAAGGCACTGACTCTCCAAGTGGGGAGAGTGTTAGTAAAACGTCTGGAATGTTGCACCCGAGTACCAGGGGACGAAAACTGAGACACATTTGAACACGTTTTCCGACCACATGGTGGATCATACTCTGGGTTCCACATGCATGTTTTAGCTGAAGGAAGAATCCCTTAAACATGGAGAGTTGAGACCCATGGAATGGGTACCATGCAATATGACTTCAAAGGGTCTGCATTTGCTCACCGAACCTCACCAATCCTATCACTGCTGCGTTTATGCCGCTGTACACACACTTGATTCTCTTTCGGAGACATATAAATCCATAGGTTTTAAGATTCTTACTAGTCAGGTAGATTCTTACTAGTCAGGTATATTCTTAGGCGTTTAATATGGGGTGTTGAGTCCACTTCGTTGAGCAAGGAGTAGCTCTTGTCTATTACATATTTGGCTTATGGAACGGTATCTGTGCTCATTTCAATCTCTGGTTTTATGCAGCACCCCAACTCACCCGTCCCCTTAAGCAAGCATAAGTTGGTTTTCTACATTTGACACCATGTTCTGTTTTGTAATTCAGTTCTTGTGTAGCCAAGTTTACATTCCGTGTATTAGTGATATCTTATGATGTTTCTTTTTCTGTGTGACTAATTTCACTTAGAATCATCGTACCTGAATCCACTCATTATGCTGCTACGGGCCTGTTGACATAGATTTCATTGCTGAGTGATATTGCATTGTACGTAAGTACCACAATTTCTTTATCCATTTTTCGCTTTCTGTGATATTGAACTTGTACCGTAAACGAGGTTCTTGTAAACAGAGCCGTCCCAAACTTTGGGGTGGCTGTGTCTTTTTGATTTTAATTTCCCTAAGCTATAGGACCATAAGTGGAAGTGCCCTAGGCTCTGTTGCTTTGTTTTTTGGATGTTTCAGGAAACACCATACACTTCTCCAGAGTGGCTGCTGGCAATTTACATCCCGCCCATCAGCATAACTAGGCTCCCAGTTCTCCATGGCCTGTCCTGCCTTTCTGGATTTTACACTTTTTTCAGATGGCCCTTTTGACCGGGGGGCAGTGAGACTTCATTGTAGTGCAGATTTCCTTTGCAAGCTTGCTTGGTTGGCCAAAAAGGGCGTATGCGTTTTTTCCTGAATATATTCAGGAAAAAACGCATACGCCCTTTTTGGCCAAGTGCATCATTGTGGACGTTCTGCCTCTTTTCCTATGCTTTACATGCAATTCCAGTCTACCTCCTGAAATCGGTTTCCTGCAATTCTGCCCCGCTTTCAACTCCTCTTGGCAGCCTTACTTCAATATATTTTTGGAAGATAGCTGTCATTTATAACTCTGCAGGTTTGTGAATTACAGTGCCCCTGAGCTCCTTTCTTCAACTCGCTTTCTTGTGAGCTGGCCGCAACACCGCAGGATTGCTTCAGGCCCTAGTTTGGTTCCGGCACGGCATGCTGAGCCTTTGGTTAATTCCTCTTCCTGGTGGGAAATGAGAGTTAAATTTGCCCGTCCGGACACCTCCACCTAGTCTCTCATTGGTTCTCCCTATTCCTGTTCATTTTCCACAGAAATTGCAAACTGGGCCAAACAGGAGGTTAAAGGCACTGACTCTCCAAGTGGGGAGAGTGTTAGTAAAGCGTCTGGAATGTTGCACCCGAGTACCAGGGGACGAAAACTGAGACACATTTGAACACGTTTCCCGATCACACGGTGGATCATACTCTGGGTTCCACATGCATGTTTTAGCTGAAGGAAGAATCCATTAAACCTGGAGAGTTGAGACCCATGGAATGGGTACCATGCAATATGACTTCAAAGGGTCTGCATTTGCTCACCGAACCTCACCAATCCTATCACTGCTGCGTTTATGCCACTGTACACACGCTTGATTCTCTTTCGGAGACATATAAATCCATAGGTTTTAAGATTCTTACTAGTCAGGTATATTCTTAGGCGTTTAATATGGAGTGTTGAGTCCACTTCGTTGAGCAAGGAGTAGCTCTTGTCTATTACATATTTGGCTTATGGAACGGTATCTGTGCTAATTTCAATCTCTGGTTTTATGCAGCACCCCAACTCACCCGTCCCCTTAAGCAAGCATAAGTTGGTTTTCTACATTTGACACCCTGTTCTGTTTTGTAATTCAGTTCTTGTGTAGCCAAGTTTACATTCCGTGTATTAGTGATATCTTATGATGTTTCTTTTTCTGTGTGACTAATTTCACTTAGAATCATCGTACCTGAATCCACTCATTATGCTGCTACGGGCCTGTTGACATAGATTTCATTGCTGAGTGATATTGCATTGTACGTAAGTACCACAATTTCTTTATCCATTTTTCGCTTTCTGTGATATTGAACTTGTACCGTAAACGAGGTTCTTGTAAACAGAGCCATCCCAAACTTTGGGGTGGCTGTGTCTTTTTGATTTTAATTTCCCTAAGCTATAGGACCATAAGTGGAAGTGCCCTAGGCTCTGTTGCTTTGTTTTTTGGATGTTTCAGGAAACACCATACACTTCTCCAGAGTGGCTGCTGGCAATTTACATCCCGCCCATCAGCATAACTAGGCTCCCAGTTCTCCATGGCCTGTCCTGCCTTTCTGGATTTTACACTTTTTTCAGATGGCCCTTTTGACCGGGGGGCAGTGAGACTTCATTGTAGTGCAGATTTCCTTTGCAAGCTTGCTTGGTTGGCCAAAAAGGGCGTATGCGTTTTTTCCTGAATATATTCAGGAAAAAACGCATACGCCCTTTTTGGCCAAGTGCATCATTGTGGACGTTCTGCCTCTTTTCCTATGCTTTACATGCAATTCCAGTCTACCTCCTGAAATCGGTTTCCTGCAATTCTGCCCCGCTTTCAACTCCTCTTGGCAGCCTTACTTCAATATATTTTTGGAAGATAGCTGTCATTTATAACTCTGCAGGTTTGTGAATTACAGTGCCCCTGAGCTCCTTTCTTCAACTCGCTTTCTTGTGAGCTGGCCGCAACACCGCAGGATTGCTTCAGGCCCTAGTTTGGTTCCGGCACGGCATGCTGAGCCTTTGGTTAATTCCTCTTCCTGGTGGGAAATGAGAGTTAAATTTGCCCGTCCGGACACCTCCACCTAGTCTCTCATTGGTTCTCCCTATTCCTGTTCATTTTCCACAGAAATTGCAAACTGGGCCAAACAGGAGGTTAAAGGCACTGACTCTCCAAGTGGGGAGAGTGTTAGTAAAGCGTCTGGAATGTTGCACCCGAGTACCAGGGGACGAAAACTGAGACACATTTGAACACGTTTCCCGATCACACGGTGGATCATACTCTGGGTTCCACATGCATGTTTTAGCTGAAGGAAGAATCCATTAAACCTGGAGAGTTGAGACCCATGGAATGGGTACCATGCAATATGACTTCAAAGGGTCTGCATTTGCTCACCGAACCTCAGCAATCCTATCACTGCTGCGTTTATGCCACTGTACACACGCTTGATTCTCTTTCGGAGACATATAAATCCATAGGTTTTAAGATTCTTAC
The DNA here is from genome assembly GCF_964270905.1 of Leucopleurus acutus. Taxonomy (NCBI): domain Eukaryota; kingdom Metazoa; phylum Chordata; class Mammalia; order Artiodactyla; family Delphinidae; genus Leucopleurus; species Leucopleurus acutus. The sequence goes on from NW_028138897.1 coordinate 177,767, forward strand.
TAGTCAGGTATATTCTTAGGCGTTTAATATGGGGTGTTGAGTCCACTTCGTTGAGCAAGGAGTAGCTCTTGTCTATTACATATTTGGCTTATGGAACGGTATCTGTGCTCATTTCAATCTCTGGTTTTATGCAGCACCCCAACTCACCCGTCCCCTTAAGCAAGCATAAGTTGGTTTTCTACATTTGACACCATGTTCTGTTTTGTAATTCAGTTCTTGTGTAGCCAAGTTTACATTCCGTGTATTAGTGATATCTTATGATGTTTCTTTTTCTGTGTGACTAATTTCACTTAGAATCATCGTACCTGAATCCACTCATTATGCTGCTACGGGCCTGTTGACATAGATTTCATTGCTGAGTGATATTGCATTGTACGTAAGTACCACAATTTCTTTATCCATTTTTCGCTTTCTGTGATATTGAACTTGTACCGTAAACGAGGTTCTTGTAAACAGAGCCATCCCAAACTTTGGGGTGGCTGTGTCTTTTTGATTTTAATTTCCCTAAGCTATAGGACCATAAGTGGAAGTGCCCTAGGCTCTGTTGCTTTGTTTTTTGGATGTTTCAGGAAACACCATACACTTCTCCAGAGTGGCTGCTGGCAATTTACATCCCGCCCATCAGCATAACTAGGCTCCCAGTTCTCCATGGCCTGTCCTGCCTTTCTGGATTTTACACTTTTTTCAGATGGCCCTTTTGACCGGGGGGCAGTGAGACTTCATTGTAGTGCAGATTTCCTTTGCAAGCTTGCTTGGTTGGCCAAAAAGGGCGTATGCGTTTTTTCCTGAATATATTCAGGAAAAAACGCATACGCCCTTTTTGGCCAAGTGCATCATTGTGGACGTTCTGCCTCTTTTCCTATGCTTTACATGCAATTCCAGTCTACCTCCTGAAATCGGTTTCCTGCAATTCTGCCCTGCTTTCAACTCCTCTTGGCATCCTAATTCAATATATTTTTGGAAGATAGCTGTCATTT